>NC_083409.1:16427354-16528870 GCF_020745735.1 Hemiscyllium ocellatum
GGACAGGGAGAAGGCAGGAGAATGACACTCAGTCAATTGCTCATTCAGAGAGCCAGTACAGATGGGATGGGGCAGAATGGTCTCCTTTTGCACTGTAACAGTTTTGTGATTGTGTGATTGTGTTAGAGTTAAAGCTGGTGGAGGTGGGAGCTCGGTGTCTCACTGTGCTGCTGCTGCTGCTGTGCTGCTGAGATCAGTGAGATCAGAGACTGGGACAGGGAGCCAGAGCTCACATCAAACTTGCCCCGTGTCCGTCACACTGAGACTGGCAGGAGGCTACTCACTGATTTCACTCCATGCTGCAGGAATGGGCCACAGGCTGCAAATGGACAGAGCTCCTCCACACAGTGAGTAAACTTCCTGACTTTGTCTTGCTTAAAGGGGGCAATGGAACTAAAGAAATACAGCTGGACACCCTGTTAAACACAGTGCTCCTCAATAAACCATTTCATTCACTGCAGCTTCCCACTAACACCTTCAACAATTCAGCATTTGTGTTTTAGCAAGTTGATATTGAAAGGGTTTACTTACTCAGTCGGAGTTTGGTTCCTTTACCGAACGTAAGGGAAGCTCTCACTTTGCTGACAGTAATAATCAGCGACATCCTCATTCTGAACGTTGCTGATTGTCAGGGTGAAATGTGTGCTGGACACTTCTGTCCGGTGAATCTGTTTGAGACTCCTGTGAATAGTGATGCAGCATTGTAGATCAGGAGAGAGGGTTTCTGTCCTTCCCGCTGCTGGAACCATTCAACATCACCACTGGCACTCTGACTGGATTTACAGGTGATGGTTGCGGTCTGGCCCAGTTCCACTGACAGCACCGGGGGAGACTGAGTCATGATGATGTCCCCACTGATACCTGAGGGGTCAGAGAGGAACACAGTGAAGTCAGAACTGTCACAGAAAGAGCCAGTCAAATGAGAGATTGTTGGAGACACTGAGCATTCCTCTGGTTTCAGCATTTTCCCTTCAATCACAAGTCAGTGGAATTGGAGTGAAATGGAGAGCAGCTAAAGATTCAAGGTGGAAGGAGAGAGATTTGTACCTGCGACACAGAATGCCAGGGGCCAGATCAGCTGGGTGTGTGAAATCATGGTGTGTGCTCCTGTCCCTGTGCCTGGTTCCTGATAAACTCTCCCTTCACTGGGCTCTGCTTTATAAAGCTGCAGCCTGTGTGAGTCTGACTGGGTGTTCCTCAGTATGTAAATAGCATCAGGCAGAGAGAGCCACGTCAGCCCCCCACACTTCCTGTTTTTACTCTCTCTCTCTCTCATCCTTCCCTAGTTCCTCCCACCCTTTTCCCTTCTATCTCTTTTTCACCTTTCTCTTGAATATAATCCTGTTGTTCATTGACTTACTCCCTCTTTTTCTTTTGATCTCCCTTTCCTTCTGTATTGGTTGGTCTGTCTTTCTCTCTCTCTCTCTCTCTCTCTCTGTCTGATCATCCATTCCTCTCCATCACTTATCTTTCTACCTGTTTCCTCACTCGCCCCCACAATCTCTCATTGCCTCACTCCATCCTTGTCTCTCTCCCTCCAGTCACTCTCTAACTGATCTCTATAGCAGGTGTTGTTCCAGAACATTGGAACACTGAGTCATGGGCAGCAGCTAAATGCCTCGCCCTCTCTCACTCAATCTCACAATGTGCACTTGTTCTCTCGCTCTCTCTCTCTCTCTCTCCTCACTCTCTGTCTTCTGTCTCTCTATCTCTCAATCAGAAGCTCAATGACATGAACAGCATTGAACAACTTGCAAAAGTCATTAACGCTAATCCCACCTTGGCATTGAGGGAGAGGATCAGCCAGGATCATATTGAATGACAGAGCAGCCTCACAAGACCAAACCCAAACCTAAACCCTAATCCTAACCCGAACACTAACCCTAACACTAACCATAACCCAGAACCCAACCCTAACCTGAACCTGAACCCGAACCCTAACCCGTACCCTAACCCAAACCCTAACCCTAACCCTAACCCTAACCCAAACCCTAACCCTAATTCCAAACCCTAACCCTAACCCATACCCTAACCCAAACCCAAACCCTAATCCTAACCCGAACACAAACCCTAACCCTAACCCTAACACAAAACCCAACCCTAACCCGAACCTGAACCTGAAACCTTACCCATACCCTAACCCAAACCCTAACCCAAACCCTAACCCTAACCCTAACCCAAACCCAAACCCTAACCCTAACCCTAACCCGAACCCGAACCCAAACCCAAACCCAAAGCCTAACCAGAACACTAACCCTAACCCTAACCCTAACCCAAAACCCAACCCTAACCCGAACCTGAACCCGAACCCTAATCCATACCCTAACCTAAACCGTAACCCTAACCCTAACCCTAACCCAAACCCAAACCCCAACCCCAACCCCAACCATAACCCAAACTCTAACCCAAAACCTAACTCAAACCCGAACCCTAACACAAACCCAAACCCGAACCCAAACCCTAACCTGAACCCAAACCCAAACGCTAACCCTAACCCCAACCCTAAACCTAACCTATACCGCAACCCAAACCCAAACCCAAACCCCAACCCCAAACCCCAACCCCAACCCCTACCCCAACTCTAACCCAAACTCTAACCCAAAACCTAACCCGAACCCTAACCAAACCCAAACCCTAACCCGTAACCTAACCCGTACCCTAACCAGAACATTACTCCTGCTCCCTGTTTCTATCTATGTACGTCTGTGATATCTTCAATCTCTGCCCCTGGGTATTGATTCCTCTACTCATGGAAAAATTGACTTCTTGTCCACTATATCTCTGCCCCTCATAATCTTATAGCTCTTTATTAGGTCCCCTTTCAACCTTCACTGCTCCAAGATAAACAAACACAGCCTTTCCAATCCTTCCTCACAGCTCAGACCCTCCAGGCCAGGCAGCATCCTGGGAAATCTCTGCATCCTCTCGAGTACAGTCATATTCTTCTCATAATGTCTCTTTCACTAGATTCTCTTTACTCCTAGTCTCACACCTACTTTGCATCTTTCTCTCTCTCTCTCTCTCCTCTCCCTCAGTCACACTGTTTCATACTCTATCTCATTCTCTCTCTCTCTCTCTTTCTCTCTGTTTCTATTATTCAACCCCACCATCTCTACCTCCCTCTAACTCTCTGTCCCTCTCCCTCTCTACTTTTGCTCATCTTACATTTCCTCAGGCTCACTCTACCTCTATCTCATTCACACCCTGTCCTTCTCTCTCTCCCTCTCTCTCTCTCACTCTCTCTCTCCAAATGGCCCTCTCCCTCTCTCTCTTTCTCTCTCTGTCTTACTCTATCTCCCTCTCTCTTTCTTTCCCACAACATCCCAGGTGGTAACAGTTAAATACAGGGTAAATCTCCCTCTGCTTTGAACCACCAATAGGTGTTAACCCTTGACCCCAGAAGCATGTCTTCTCCTGGAGGAAGGTCCCATTTCCCACATTGACCAGGCTTTGGTATCTCTCAGGAAGACAGACATATTCTTGCCAAATGAAGGGCAGTTTTGTGCTGTTGGCTTATTCTCACTGGGGACTGGTTCAGACGCAAACCTCATTCCATGAAGGCTCAGCAGAGAGAGGAGATCCTCAGGCCATGAGTGTGAATTGGAGGGACAGGACAGGTTCTGACCCACTGACCCATCCTGTCCATTCATAACATGTTCCAATACCTTCTCCTCTCCTTCCCCTTCCATGGTCAAGCTCCAGTTTTACTGTCAAGGTAAGAACCCTCCTGGTCCTCACCTTCCACCCCACTGACCTTCGTATACATTGCATCATCCTCCGTTATTTCTGCCACCTATAAACAGATGCCAGCAACAGAGATATATTTCCCTTCCCATCCCTATCTGCTTTCCATAAAGACCATTCCTTCTGTGACTCACTCATCAGGTCCACCACCAATCCACCGTCCCCACTCGGCACCTTCCCCTGCCACCAAAGAAACCTGAGCCCACAACACCCCCCTTATCTCTGTCCAAAACTCCAAAGGAGCCTTCCACATCCATCAAAGTTCCACCTGCACTTCCACATGTGTCATTTACTGTATCCGTTGCTCCCAATGCGGTCTCTTCTAATTGAGGAGACAGGATGTCTTCGAGCAGAATGCTTCAGAGAACTTCTCCGGACACTCGCACCAACCAACCTCACCGCCCCTGGCCAAACACTTCAACTCTGCCTCCTACTCTGCCAAGGACATGTAGGTCATGGGCCTCCTACATCACCACTTCCTAGCCACCCGACACCTGGAGGAAGAACACCTCATCTTCTGCCTCAGGACCCTCCAACCCCACGGCATCAATGTGAATTTTACCAGGTTCCACGTTTCCCCTCTCCCCATCTTATCCTAGTTTCAATCTTTCAACTCGGCACTGTCCCATCTGTCCCCACATGACCTGTCCCATCTGTCAATCTTCCTTCCCACCTATCCTCTCCACCCTCCTCTCCGACCGATCTCCATTACCCTTACCTCCATCTATCTCTCACACTCTCAGCTTCCTTCCCTCCAACTTTGGAATGAGGACCAGGAAGAGATAATTCAGTCCTTCGAGCCCTGATCTTGCCTGACCTTATCCTCCTCTCCACTTTCCAGACTGCTCCCTATTGCCCTCTATCCTGCTTTTCATCAGAAAGATATCTGCTTCTTTATTGAATCTGTTGATTGACTTTGCCTCCACTGTGCTCTGGGGGCAGTGACTTCCACAGATTCTCAACCCTCTGAGAGAACGCCTTACAATAGAATAGAATCCCTTCAGTATAGAGACAGGTCATTTGGCCCAACAGGTCCATAGCGGCCCTTCAAAGAGCATTCCACCCAGACCCATCCCCTTACCCTTTCCCTGTAACCCTACATTTCCCATGACTAATGAACCTAACCTACACATCCCTGAACACAATGGGAAATTTAGCATAGCCAATCCTCCAAGTACATACATCTTTCAACTGTGGGAGCAGCACCCAGATAAAACCCCCACAGATAGGGGGAGAATCTACAAACTCCACACAGCTGCCCAAGGGTGGGATCAAACGCAGCTCCCTGAACTGTGAGGCAGTAGTGCTAACACTGCACCACCATGCCATTGTAGTTTATCCACATCACAGTTTTGAACCTACCTCACCCATTCTATATCTATGACCTATTGTTCGAGACTGTCCCACAGGAGGGACATCTGTTCCATGTCTGACTTATCAGTCCCCTTTAGCATCTTATTTTCCTCGCTCAGATCCCCTGTCATGCGACTGAATTCCAGTGAGTATAAGCCCAAGCTATTCAACTATTCCTCATACGACAGCCCTTTCATCCCGGGAATCAGTCTGGTGAATATCCTCTGAACTGCATCCAGTGCCACCATATCCTTCATCAAATAAGGAGACCAAAACTGGACACAATACTTCAGATGTGGTCTCACCAATGCCTCACAGAATTGTAACAATATTTCCTTAATTCTGTAATCCAGTCCTTTTATAATAAATACCAAGATTCTAATAGCTGTAAGAAATGCCAACATTCCAATTCCATGGAACTCAATTGGAACCTCCAACAGAGATCAGTAAACATGGGCCTCCTTCCATCTGGACTCTCCAAAAGACGCCAATAAACCTGGACCTCATTCCCACTGGGCCATCCAACAGAGATCAGTAACCATGGGCCTCCATCCCACTGGGATGTCTAATGGACAGCAGTGAGCACGGGCCTCTTTCTCACTGGCCCTCCATATTGGAACTTCAAACCCCACATCCTCTCCATCACGAGGTCTTCTATTTCAATCTCCACAAGATTGATCGTCTATGCACGACATCAGCCCCATGACCACAGAAACCTTTATTCCTGCTCATCCCATATCTAAACTCTCCCAGCTTAGAGTCATAGAGTCAGAGAGATATACAACACGGAAACAGACCCTTTGGTCCAACACATCCATGCCGACCAGATATCCCAACGTAATCTAGTCCCACCTGCCAGCACCCGGCCCATATCCGTCCAAACCCTTCCTATTCATATGCCCATCCAGATGTCTTTTAAATGTTGTAATTGTACCAGCCTCCACCACTTCCTCTGACAGCCCATTCCATAGACGTACCACCTGATGCATGAAAACGTTGCCCCTCAATACTCTTCTATATCTTTCCCCTCTCACCCTAAACGTAACCTCTCAAGTTCTGGACTCCCCTACCCCCGGGAAAAAACTTTGTCTATCTACCTTATTTATGCCCCTCATGATTTTGTAAGCCCCCAAAAGGCCATTCCTCAGCCTACAACGTTCCAAGGGAAACAGCCCTAGCCCATTCAACCTCTTCCTATAGCTCAAATCCTCAAACCCTGGCAACATCCTTTTAAATCTTTTCTGAACCTTTTCAAGTTTTACAACATCCTTCTGAAAGGAAGGAGACCAGAATTGCACAGAATATTCCAAACTTGGTCTAAGCAATGTCCTGTTAGGCCACAACATGACCTCCCAACCCCTGCTCTCAATACTCTGAACAATAAAGGAAAGCATACCAAACACCTTCTTCACTATCCTATCTACCTGCGATTCTACTTTCAAGGAGCTATGAACCTGCACTCCAAGGTCTCTTTGTTCAGCAAAACACCCATACCATTAAGTGTATAAGTCCTGCTAAGTTTTGCTTTCCCAAAATGGAGCATTAATCTAAATCAAACTCCATCTGCCACTCCTCAGCCCATTGGCTCATCTGATCAAGATCCCATTGTAATCTGAGGTAACCTTCTTCGATGTCCACTACACCTCCAATTTTGGTGTCATTTGCAAACTTACTAACTCTACCTCTTTAGCACACATCCAAATCATTTATATAAATGATGAAAAGTAGCAATGATCTTTGTGGCACTCCACTGGTCACAGGCCTCCAATCTGCAAAACAACTCTCCAACACCACCCTCTGTCTTCTACTTTTAAGCCATTTCTGTATTCAAATGGCCAGTTCTCCCTGTATTCGGTGAGATCTTACCTTGCTAACCAGTCTCCCATGGGGAATCTTGTTGAACGCCTTACTGAAGTCCGTATAGATCCCGTCTACCATTCTGCCCTCATCAATCCTCTTTGTTATTTCTTCAAAAGACTCAATCAAGTTTGTGAGACATGATTTTCCAGGCAGAAAGCCATGTTGACTATCCCTAATCAGTCCTTGCCTTTCCAAATACATGTACATCCAGTCCCTCAGAATTCCCTACAACAACTTGCTCACCAAGACGTCAGGCTCACTCGTCTATAGTTCCCTGGCCTGTCCTTACCAACTTTCTTAAACAGTGGCACCACATTAGCCAACTTCCAGACTTCCAGCACCTCACCTGTGACTATTGATGATACAAATATCTCAGCAAGAGGCCCAGCAATCACTTCCCAAGCTTCCCACAGAGTTCTACAGGACACCTGATCAGATCCTGAGGATTTATCCATTTTTATGCGTTTCAAGACATCCAGCACTTCCTCCCCTGATATATGGCCATTTTTCAAGGCGTCACTATCTATTTCCCTCCATTCTATATCACCCATTTCCTTTTCCACAAAATACTAGTTCAGTATCTCCCCCATCTCCTGCGGCTCCAAACAAAGGCCACCGAGCTGATCTTTGAGCGGCCCTAATCTCTCCCTAGTTACCCTTTTGTCCTTAATGTATTTGTAATGTCCCTTTGGATCTTCTTCAACCTTTGCTGTGTAAATTTCAAATTGTCTGCAACAGACTAGTCCCTTCCCTGTCTCACACCAAGGAGGAGATTGTCCATCAATAATGATTAGAAGGGTTATGGAGAATGGGGGTAGTCAGAATTGATCAAACAGATGATAGCTCCTGCAGTTGAATATCCTGCTGGCATGCTCCAGCCTTTTACACTCAGAATGGGGAAGTGTGTACTGTAGGGCTCCTTGGAACTATCCCTCATCATCAAGTGTCCCTCAGGAGGGGAGAGAGAATGTTCAGGGTCCTGATCCATTTCCCAGCCCAGGCAGTTTGTCTCACGGTGAATGGATGAGATGCCAATTTGGAGCCCAGGTTAGGGACAGGCTCTGCTTCTCTACAAGAGGCAACTAGAGATCGAGCTGAAAAGGAAAGATTTACTGGGTTATGGGAGAGGGAGGGGCAGTGGGATTAATTGGATCACTCACAGACATGATGGGCTGAATGGTCTCCTCGTGTGCTAGGGGGAGCAGATTTAGGACTGAATTGAGAAGGAACTTCTTCACCCAGAGGGTGGTGAATCTATGGAATTCCCTCCCCAGCGAAGTGGTTGAGGTTTCCTCAGTAAATGTTTTTAAAGCTAAGACAGGTAATTTTTTGAACAGAAAATGAATCAAGGGTTTTGGTGAAAAGGTGGGTAGGGGGAGCTGAGGCCATGAAAAGATCAGTCATGATCTTACAGAATGGCAGAGCAGCCCCAGGGGCCAGAGAGCTTGCTCCTGCTCCTGGTTTTAATGTTCTTATGTGCTGTCAGATTCCAGGGAGTGCAGACCGTTCACAGTTTTCCCCCATCACAATAACAAACATCCAGCTGCTCCGAGCTCCTTCTTTCACTTCCTCTCTCGGTGAAGTTTCAACCTTATGCTCTGACAGCCTTTGCAGTTATTTTTTATACTGGGGCTTTCTGCTGTGGTCAGAATCTCTAATAATAAGTGTCCAATCAGTGACAATCACAGCAGCTAAGAGCAGTCAGGACTGAGGAGCCAGGCTCACTGGGAAACACATTGGGAAGATCAAAGCCATCCTCTTCAGGTCCCGGTACAACCTCCATCCCTCTCCCTGAGCACTGTCTGCTGCTCAACCAGACTCTTCACAAAAACAGAATACCTCAGCAGGTCTGGCGGCATCTGGGGAAAGAAATCAACGTTAACATGTCGGGTGGTGTGACCTTTGCTCAGAACAGTTCTGAAGAAGGTTCACTTGTCCCAAAATGTTAACTGGATTAGTGGTGCTGGAAGAGCACAGCAGTCCAGGCAGCTTCCAAAGTGCAGCGAAATCGACGTTAAGACCCCTTAATAAGGAATAAAGGCAGTGAGCCTGAAGCGTGGAGAGATAAGCTAGAGGAGGGTGGGGGTGGGGAGAAAGTAGCATAGAGTACAATGGGTGAGTGTGGGAGGGGATGAAGGTGATAGGTCAGGGAGGAGAGGGTGGAGTGGATAGGTGAAAAAGGAGACAGGCAGGTAGGGTAAGTCCGGACAAGTCATGGGGACAGCTGGAAGTTGGGGACTAGGATGAGGTGGGGGAAGGGAAAATGAGGAAACTGCTGAAGTCCACATTGATGCCCTGGGGTTGAAGTGTTCCGAGGTGTAAGATGAGGCGTTCTTCCTCCAGGCGTCTGGTGGTGAGGGAGTGGCGGTGAAGGAGGCCCAGGACCTCCATGTCCTCAGCAGAGTGGGAGGGGGAGTTGAAATGTTAGGCCATGGGGTGGTGTGGTTGATTGGTGCGGGTATCCCAGAGATGTTCCCTAAAGTGCTCTGCTAGGAGGCGCCCAGTCTCCCCAATGTAGAGGAGACCGCATCGGTAGCAACCGATACAATAAATGATATTGGTGGATGTGCAGGTAAAACTTTGATGGATGTGGAATTCTCCTTTAGGTCCTTGGATAGACGTGAGTGAGGAGGTGTGGGCACAGGTTTTACAGTTCCTGCAGTGGCAGGGGAAAGTGCCAGGATGGGAGGGTGGGTTGTAGGAAGGCGTGGACCTGACCAGGTAGTCACGGAGGGAATGGTCTTTGCGGAAGGCGGAAAGTGGTGGGGAGGGAAATATATCCCCGGTGGTGGGGTCCTTTTGGAGGTGGCAGAGATGTCGGCGGATGATTTGGTTTATGCAAAGGCTTGTAGGGTGGAAGGTGAGCACCAGGGGCGTTCTGTCCTTGTTACAGTTGGAGGGGTTGGGTCTGAGGGTGGAGGTGCGGGATGTGGACGAATTGCGTTGGAGGGCATCTTTAACCACGTGGGAAGGGAAATTGCGTTCTCTAAAGAAAGAAGCCATCTGGTGTGTTCTATGATGGAACTGGTCTGCTTTCTCTCCACAGATGGTGCCAGACCTGCTGAGCCTTTCCAGCAATTTCAGTTTTTGTTCCTCATTTACAACAAACACAGCTTTTTCAGCTTTTATTTAGTATCAGATTCCTCCCAATTCTGGCCTCATCTTTGAGGCTGATCTGAGCCCCACAAACCCTTCCAATCACAGAGATCACTCACTGAAAACCTCAGCCGTTGCTTTGGGACTCCAAACATGACCATTCTAATATTGTCCTGGGCCACATCTCAGCCACTGCCCTCTGTAACCTTCAGCTCATCCCAAACTCTGCTGCCCGTATCCGAACTTGCACCAAGTCCCATCCCCATCCTCCACCGTCCTCACTGAGCAACATTGGCTACTGGTCCAACAACACCTCGATTTTCAAATTCTCATCCTTGTTCTGAAGTCCCTCCTTGTCCTTCCACCCTCCCCATCTCTGTCACCTCCTCCTAACTGCCTCACTCAGTGTGGTCAGCAATCTTGGATAGATGACTCTCTGTTTCTTCATCCAAGTCATTGAGAAATATTGTGTGAAGCTGAGGTCCCAGCACAGATCCCTGGGGACACCACTATTCACATCTTGCTCATTGGAGGACACATACGTTATCCCTCCATTCTGTCTCCTTTCTCCAAATTAATTCCTGACCAAAGGCAAATGCTTTTCTCTAACTCATTATGTTTCCACATTGATGAACAGTCTCTCAAACAGTGAAACTAAAAACACGAGTAGGCCATTCAGCCCTTCGAGCCTGTTCCAATTTTCAATATGATCATGGCTGATCATCCAACTCAGTCGTATGTTCCTGCTTTCTCCCCGTAACCTTTGATCCCTTTCTTCCGAAGAACTATGCATAGCTTTTTCTGGAAAACATTTATTGATTTGTGTTCAACTGCTTTCAGTGACAGAAACTTCCGCAGGCTTCCCACTCACTGAATGAAAAAACTTTCTCTCCATCTCAGCTCTAAATGGCCTTTCCCGTATCCTTAAATTGTAATCCTTGATTCTGGACTCCCCAGTCATCAGGAACATCCTGCCTTGTCCTGTTAGGGATTTTAGAGTTTTCAATGTGACTCCCCTCAATCTTCTCACCTCTAGTGAATATAATCCTAAATGATCCAGTTTCTCATCAGATCTAAGTGCTGTCATCCCAGGAATCAGCCTGGTAAACCTGCACTGCCCTCCCTCCACAGCCAGAACATCCTTCCTCACATAAGGAGACCAAAACTGCACACAATACAATCATAAAATCACACAGTTTCGAATAGGCCCTTTGGCCCATTGAACCTGTACCAGCCAAACTACACTAAGCCTGCATTCATCCAACTTTCCAACACAAGACCCATAGCTTTAAATGTTACGATATTTCAAGAGTTCATCCAAGTATATTTTAAAGATGGTGAGATTTTCCACCTCAACTACCATCCCAGGCAATGCAAACCAGACCCCCACCACCCTCTGAGTAAAAACCTGCTCCTCAAATCCCCTCTAAAACTCCTGTCTTTCACAGTGAATGTGTGCCAACTCCATGTAAGGGGAACAGCTACTTTCTCTTCATTCTGCTCATTCCCCTCATACCCTTTTACACCTCTATCAGGTCCCCCTTCAAACTTCTCTGCTTCAAAGAAAACAACCCGAGTTTATCCAACCTCCCTTCATCGGTGAAATGTTTCATCCCAAGCAACATCCTGGTGACTACTCTCTGCACTCCCTCCAGTACAATCCCATCCTTCCGATCACATGGTGACCAGAACTGCACACAGTACTCCAGCTGTGGTCTAACCAAAGTTCTGTATTCTCCAACATCTCATCCCTGGTCTTCTAATCTATACCTGAAGTGATAAAGGCAAGTATCACATCTGACTTCATAAACATTTTCCTCATCTGTTCCATCTTCCAAAGTTCATCACCTCACATTTATCAGGGGTAAGTTCTATCTGACTCTGACCTGCCCATCTGACCAATCCAGTTAGATCCTCCTGCAACCTAAGACCTTCTTCCTCACTGTCAACCATCTGCCAAACCTCATGTCATTACAAATTCAGTCATCATCCACTCACCCCCACCTCTCACCTCTCACATTCTCATCTTCATTGTTTCAATACATCCTGAACAATAAGGGACCCAGCACTGAACCCTGTGGTGTCCCACTGCACACTGGACCCAGTCACATAAACAACTTTCTGCCTCCACCCACTGTCCCCTGTCACTGAACCAGTTTTGGTTTGAATATACCAGGTGTGGTCTCGCTAAGGCTCCGTACAATTACAGCAAGATATCCCTGTTCCTGTACTCAAATCCTCTCACTATGAAGGTAACTTATCAGTTACCTTCTGCACTGCCTGCTGCACCTTCACGCTGACTTTCAGGACTGGTATACACAGACACCCAGGCCTTATTGCATCTCCCCATTCCCAATCTATCACCATTCAGATAATAATCTGCTTCCACTTTTTGGTACTAAACTGGGTAACCTCATATTTAACTTCATTGTATTTCATCTGCCATCACTCAACATCTCCATAGCACACTGAGGTATCTCTGCATCCTCCTCACAGCTCCCCTTCCCACTCAGCTTTGTATCATCTGTAAACCTGGAGATATTACTCTGAAGTTCCCTCATCTAAACCATGAACAAATATTGTGAATAGCTGGATCCAGGCCTGTGGTACCATTTCAGAAAAAATCCAGTTTATTTTTAATCTTTGTTTCCTGCCTGCCAACCAGTTCTCTATTCATGTCAGTACACTGCTCCCAGTCCCATGAATCTTAACTTTTTATGCTCTCTTCTGTGGGACTTATTAAAAACCTTGTAAAAGTTCCAAATATACCATGTCAATTGCCTCCTTCTTGTCAAATTTGCTCTTTACATACTCAAGCAATTCCAGTCAATTTGTTAAGCATGATTTCCCTTTCCACAAACCATGCTGACTCTGTCTAATCCTGTCACTGTCTTTCAGTGATTAAATCTTTCATAATAGACTCGAGTATTTTCAGGCTGATTGGTCTAAGTTGTCCAGTTTCTCTCTCTCTCCCATTTTAAATAGTGATGTTACATTAGCAACTCTCCAGTCAGTGGGAATTATTCCAGAATGTATAGAATATTGAACATCAATGTTTCCAAACATTCTGGGCATTTCCTGAAGTAATCTGAGGTTTAGACTATTGGATCCTGTGGATTTATCAGAATTTAATCCCATAAATTTTCCAAAACCATCTCCCTAATAAAACTAGTTTTCTTCAGTGCTGCTATCAGTCTATACCCTGTCATCCCAAAATGTTTAGAATATATTTGAGTTTTCCATTGTATACAAAGATTCAGAATGCAGCAAATGCAGAAATTTCCTTTGCACGTGTTGTCAGTGGTACTTTTAACAAATCAATTTTGGATAAGAATGACACACTACCTACCCTATCAATGCAATCTCCTGACCTGGGAATAGGGTACAAATCCATCTTTGTGACTACATTCACTTTCCAACTGTCTACACAGAATCTAATTGAAACATTTGGTTTCAGAACCAACACTACAAGAGAACTCCAATTACTCATACAGTTCAATCAGGGTACCCTGTCTAATTTATGATCAGTAATTTGCTGATTATTAGATGGTTTGAATCAACCCCAGATCCCTGGTTCTGCCGCTGGATTTATTTAAAAATGTCAAATGAAGAGGGCAGTAGATGGGTGTTTCAGGGCAAAAGAATCTCTGGGTTTATTCAATACAAAAGGTAAGTATAATACAGGAGCAAATGCAAATGTAATAATCAGTGAAATTACCAGTATCCACTATACAGAGAACAGAAATTAAATACACTACCAACTTAAACACTGGTTCTCCACTATTCGAGGCTAGAGTGGAAAAGTGTGGCCCTGGAAAAGCACAGCAGGTCAGGCAACATCTGTGGGACAGGAGAATCGATGTTTCGAGCATCAGCTCTTCATCAGGAAGGTTGGGGGAGTGGAATACGGCTGAGAGATAAATAGGAGGGTGGGGCAGGGGGTGGAGGAAAGTAGCTGGGAAGGGGATAGGTAGATGCAGGTGGGGGGAGTGATAGTGATAGTTCAGAAGGAATGGTGGAGCAGAATAGGTGGGATGGATGATGGATAGATTTGAAATTTCAAGAGGGTGGTGTCGAGTTGGAGGATTGGATATTCGTTGGGGGTGGGGGTGGGGGAGGGGAGATAACGAACTAGTGAAAACAACATTGATGCCGTGCGATTGGGGGGGTCCCAAGGTGGAAAATGAGGCATTCTTCTTCCAGACATAGTAGCTCAGTGGTTAGCACTGCTGCCTTACAGCACTAGGAACCCAGTTTCGATTCCAGCCTTCGGCGACTGTCTGTGTGGAGGTTGCACATTCTCCTCATGTCCGGGTTTCCTCCAGGTTTCCTCCGTGTGCACAGTCCAAAGATGTGCAACTCAGGTGAATGGGCCATTCTATATGGCCCGCAGTGTTAGGTACATTAGTCAGAGGGAAATGGGTCTCTGTGGGTTACTCTTCGGAGGGTCGGTATGAACTGGTTGTGTCAAAGGGCCTGTTTCCAATTTCTAGGGAACCTAATCTAATCAAAATGTGTAGGTTAGCTGAATTGGCCATACTAAATTGCTCATAGTGTTATGTGCATTAGTCAGGGGTAAATATAGGGTAGGGGAATGAGTCTGGGTGGGTTACTCTTCAGAGGATTGGTATGGACATGTTGGGACGAAGGGCCTGTTTCCACACTGTCGGGAATCTAATCTAATCTGATGATACTTCGGGTGGCTTGGAGTTGGCAGTGGAGGAGGGGGATTTGAAGTGTCCGGCCACAGGATGGTGGAGTTGTTTGGTGCATGTGTCCCAGAAATGTTCCACAAGTCATCCTTCCCAACATTCCTGATGACGGCATTCTGCCCAATTCTCCTGCTCCCCGGATGCTGCCTGACCTGCTGCACTTTTCCAGCGCCTCACTTTCCGACTCTGACCTCCAACATCTGCAGTCCTCACTTTCTACTATTCGAAGCAAAACAGTTTGAGTCACACAAACTTTAATCAGGCTCCCTACCCTTGGGTCCCAATGCACGGCCACCAGCCACCATCCCCTCCCTGCGAGCTCAGAGGGAAACTTTGGGGTCTCAGGATTTTCAGCTCAGCACTGAGGAAAATACACGTTTAAAATGTGCCCTTTTAGTGAGGTTCTTGCCGTCAGTTCTCTTGGCTCAGGACAGGTCTGTGAGAAAGTGAGGACGGCAGATGCTGGAGATCAGGATTGAGAGTGTTGTGCTGGAAAAGCGCAGCAGGTCAGGAGCATCCGAGGAGTAGGAGAATCAATGTTTTGAGCATAAGCCCTTCATCGGGAATAAGACCTGTGGGCTGGGAGCTGAGAGATAAATCGGATGGTTTGAAAGTATCTGGCAATGTGATCGGAACAGGCATGTCTCTGGAAGCTCATGCTCAGATAGCATTTGGTTGGTGTTCCTGACCTCGGGTGTCCTTTGTTGTAATGATGCTCTTGGTTTGGTTTTTGGATGTAGCTTCTCTGTTCAGCGTCTGTGGTTCTTGGTTCTGAAGCTATTTGTTGGGGCTTGCTGAAGCTGTTCCTGCAGAAACTTGTTGTTGAAAAGGCTCACCCTCAGATTAGGGCTGGCTGTTATACAGACTGTGTGCACCGTTATCTCCCCTCAGATCTGTGTTGGCCAATGTGTTTCTGGTGTTCTCTATGGGGTCAGTTGGCTTCCTGACAGTTAAGAGTATTAGTGAATGTATCTTGATTGATATTGAATGCCCAATATCCCTGTGAGTAAGTATTGATTGTGTTGAATGTCCAGTATCTGTACAGGTTCCAAAATGTCTGTGTTAGTAGGCTGAGGTGTAAAAGTGAGGTTCAGTCTGGAGAATGAGTTCTGGTTGGTGTCTCTTTAAGGGTTGAGGTGTGAACTGGAATTCCAGGCAGAACAATGGTTCCAGGCAGCCATCTCCGTGTCTCTGTGTTTTCCAAGAGCTCAGCCCAGCTGTCTCTTTATTTTTAAAAGCCTTTTAAAAATCCAGAGTTTTAGATGATTGGGATATTTGTTCAATTCCAACACGGGAGAACTCCAATTACTCTGACCCATCAATCAATTGATTCTCCAACAAACATTGAGCTTCCTTTGTTACTTTGGCCAGTTTCTCTGGGTTTAACCAAAATGGGTTTTGTTTTATTGGGTCCGAATTATCTACCTCCACATCATGTTCAATTAATGTGGCGCATCCAAGTGTATCTTTTAAAGACCATGTATCAGTGCAAAATGTGGCCATTCAGCCTATCAAGTACACTCTGCCATTCTATCATAGTTGATTTGTTTGTCAACCCCAATCTCCTGCCTCCTGTTATCCTTGACTTGTTTACCAATCAAGAATCTATCTATCTCTGTCTTAAATTCACTCAATGACTTGGCCTCCACAGAACTCTGCAGCAATGATCAATCCACAGATTAACCACTCTCTGGAGGAAGAATCTCCTCATCATTAGGGGCGGCACGTTGGCACAGTGGTTAGCACTGCTGCCTCACAGCGCCAGAGACCCGGGTTCAATTCCTGACTCAGGTGACTGTCTGTGTGGATTTTGCACATTCTCCCTGTGTCTGCGTGGGTTTTCTCCGGGTGCTCCGGTTTCCTCTCACAGTCCAAAGATGTGCAGGCCAGGTGAATTGGCCATGCTAAATTGCCCGTAGTGTAAGGTAAAGGGGTAAATATAGGGGAATGGATGGGTGTGGATCGGTGTGGACTTGTTGGGCCGAAGGGCCTGTTTCCACACTGTAAGTAATCTAATCTAATCTAATCTCACTTCCAAAGGATGGCCCCTTCTGAGGCTGTGCCCTCAGGTCCCAGTCTCTCTGCCAAGTGGAAACATCTTCTCCATGTCTACTCTATCCAGGCCTCTCAGTATACTGTATGTTTCACAGAGATTTCCACTCATCCTTCTCAACTCCATCGAGTACTGACCGAGTACAGGCCTCAACCACTCCTCATACAAACTTCTTTGTATTCTCTGAGCAATCTCCCTCTGTAACTCTGTTAATCTTTTTCCAGATACAAATATGCAGTGTCTGAATTCTCTAATGCCTCTGAGTCTGTTTAAATCACAGGAGGAAGTTCACTTTGGGAAATGACCAATTCTCTTTGGCTCTCACACTTTTTCTCATCCCCTTTCTGCTACACTCAGTGCTGGACACACCTCTACACGACTGAATGGCTCCTCAAAAACTGGGAGAGGACTTAAGGATGCTGCTTTCATCATGTGTGGAGGTTTACCTACAACTTGACAAGTTTTTTTTAATGTATTCATTTCATGGAATGTCAGCATTGTTGGCTGGCCAGCATTTATTGTTCATCCCTAGTTGCCCTTGAGAAGGCTTTTGGTGAGCTGCCTTCTTGAACTGCTGCAGTACACCTGCTGTGGGTTGACAGACAACACCATGAGGGAGGGAATTCCTGGATCTGGAGCCAGCAACAGTGAAGGGACACAATACATTTTCAAGTCAAGATGGCTTGGAGGGGAACTTGAAGGTAATGGTGTTCTCATATATCTGGTGCCCTTGTCCTTCCAGATGGAAATGGTTGTGTTTGGAAGGTGCTGTCTGAGGATCTTTGGTGAATTTCTGCAGTGCATCTTGTAGATAGTGCACACTGCTGCTGCTGAATGTCGGTGGTAGAGGGCATGGTTACATGTGGATGCTGTGCCTATCAAGCGGCTGCTTTGCCCTGAATGGTGTTCAGCTTCTTGAGTGTTGTTGGGGGCTTCACCCATCCAGGCAAGTGGGGAGTATTCCTTCACATTCCTGACTTGTGCCTTGTAGATTGTGGCCAGGCTTTCAGGAGACAAGAGGTGAGGTACTTGCTGCAGTATTCTTAGCCTCTGACCTGCTTTTGTAGCCAGTGTTTATTTGGTGAGTTTCAGCTGGCTATCAACTCCCAGGATGTTGATAGTGGGGGACACGTTGATAGTAACACCACTGAATGTCAAGGGACACTGGTTAGATTGTCTCTTATTGGTGACAGTCAGAGTCTAGCATTTGTATGATATGAAAGTTACTTATCACTTGTCAGCCCAAGCCTGGACAAAGGAACGACATTGACAATCCTCCACTCTGGCACTTCACCTGTGGCCAGCGAAGTATTAATCAAGGAAAAGGCAGCCAAACTTTAAAGGCAATGAAATGAAAAATACAGTTAAGTTAAACCGGAAGATATGATAGAGAAATGGACCCCTTCTCTCTGTTATTTGAGTACTGGAAAGAAATAATGTTAGATTAGAAAGGATTTTAATTTGCCATGAGTTTTGAAATCTTTTGAATTTGTGTTTTCTGTCAGTATAGTATGTTTCATCTTCATTTCTTTTGTCTAAGGAGGTCTTATTATTACATCTAAATCATTGTGTGCTTATGCTCTGAAGATGCTGCAGACCAACTGCATTTCTTCAGCAGTTTCTGTTTGTGTTGCATTCTGAGATCTGTGTTGTCCAATAATACCAGCAGCTGGGATGGGAATAGTTGGCTAGCATCATGATTGTCACTCTAATTAGAAATTGACACTTCGTATTTGATAAATCCAACAAACCCTTACACTGTTTTCACATCTGTCCGTCACCACATCACTGCCACCGCTCTTACCTTTCCAGAATCCAGGCAAATCCTTTTGCTCTCAGTATGTGACTTATGTACTTAACTTGGGCATCTTTAATTGCAAACTTTCTTGTTCAGCTTAATGAATTTTTCTTTCTTGTTCAGCTCCTGACAAGCTACACCCTGCAGGCCACTAGATGATGATTGTGGTCAGCAATGCTTTGTATCTCGAATAGCCCACTTTCTCCCCATATCCTTCTCACTCACACTCTCAACTGATTACCCGGGCATCGCGGCAGGTCACCGCGTTTGAGGAGAAATTGACTCGAAATTGAATCAACTGTTAGTATTTTATGTTGATATACAATTAAACAACAAGTATGTTTACATTGAAATTAATACATTATAAATGTATAATAATTGGACAGACTAATGTCTTAAACTTTGTGGCATTTGAGGGATATAACTTTTGCCGGTTTGTCAAGAATACAAGTTCATAAGGTGCAGGTTACAACAAAATTTGCTGCACATCTTTTATAATGGACTCCAGTATTTCTCCCACTACTGATGTCAAGCTAACCGGTCTCTGCCTCCCTTCTTAAATAGTGGGGTTATGTTAGTCACCCTCCAATCCATAGGAACTGCTCCAGAGTCTAGAATTCTGAAAGATGACCACAAGTGCATCTATTCTTTCTAGTGCCACTTTTTCTTAAGCATTCTGGGGTGAGGAGCTCAGGCTGCCAAAGATATTTCATGGCTCCACTTTGCCCTCCTATTTTTTTAAGCTACTCCCCACACTTTCTCTCCTCCTGAAGGGCTTCCTTGTTTTTGATGCTCTGTCGCTGACAAAGCTTTCCTTCTTGTCCTTTCCTGAACTATCCATATTCCTTGACATCCAGGATCCCAGGAGTTGCTGCCCTTGCCTTTCTTTCTGAGCTGGCCCTGAATTCTCACTGTCTCACATTAAAAAGCTTCCCACTTTCCAAATGTAGACTGACCTGTAAGTAGCTGCTCCCAGTCTGTATTTGCCAGATCCTGTCTCATGACATTGAAATTGGCCTTGCCTCACTTTAGACACTTACCTTTCTGCACTACCCTTATTCCTTTCCATAATAATTATAAAACTTATGAACTTATGTTCAATATCTGCAAAATGCTCACCCACTGACTCTTTAACTATTTGACTGGTTTCATTACCTAGGATTGAGTCCAGCACTGTCCATGTTTAGAGGGACTATCTACATACTGGCACCAAAAGCTCTCCTGGATGGACTTTAAACATTCCAGCATTCACACAAAGGCAATCCCAGTTCATGTTAGAGAAGTTGAAACTCCCTACTAACATAACCCTATTCCTCTCACACCTGTCTGTGATTTACCAACATATCTCCTCCTCTCTCTCCATCTGACTATTGGGAGGTCTATAGTACAATCCCAGCAAAGTGATTGTTCTTTTTGTATTTTTAGCTTCACCCAGATGGCCTCGTTTGAAGAGCCTTCCAAGGAATGCTCCTTAAATCCAGCAGTGATGGTCTCCTTTATCAATAATGCAATACACCCACCTCTCCTGCATTCCGTCTATCCCACCTGAGACTTCTCTACCCTGGAATGTTGAGCTGCCAGTCCTATCTTTGTTCAATCATGTCTCAGCAATTGCAGCAATATAATATTCCCACGTGCTGGTCAATGCTCTCAGTTCAACCTCCTTACTCGTCAAGCTCCTTACATTAAAATAGATACAGTTCAGCTTTCTGGTCCTCCTGTATTCCTGATCCTGTCCTAGTGGTTACCCAGTGATTTTCTGTGTTGCCCTTATTCTCCCAAGAAGGGAAACATCCAGCATTTCCCCTGTCACTCCCCTTAAGAATTCTATGCATTTCAATGAGATTCCCTCTCATTCTTCTAAACTCCAGGGATCAGATTCCAAACCTGTTTGACCTTTGCCCATAAGACAAACGCTCTGTACCTGGAATCAGTCAAGGGAACTATCACTGAACTACACCTAATGCAGCTCCTGTCCTTTCTTCAATAAGGAGCCTGATACTGGACACCATACTCCAGATGTGCCCACACCAAGCTCCTAACCCTAACCCCTGTACAGCTGCAGTAAAATGTCCCAGCTTTTAGATTGCATTCCCTTTACAAGGAGCACCAATACTCTATCTGCCTCCGGATTCACTTGCTGTAGCTGTGTCCTAACTTCGTGATTTTTGTCCCCCACATTACACTCCATTCTGCCCAATATTTCTCCAAAGCCCAGCTGTATCTAATATTCAGCAGGATGGACCCCTTCACTGGGAAATAGTTGTTTGTGACTAGAATAATGACACATCTCTGAGAATCACATTAATAATTGTTTTATTGATGCTTTTATTTCCTACGCACCATATCACTGCCTTGAATAATCTTATACCCCTCAATGAGGTTCTTTCTCAACCTTCACTGCTCCACGCAAAACAACCTCAACCTTTCCAATCTTTCCTCATAACTAACTCTCTATTGCAGGCAGCATCCTGGTAAATCTCTGCACCCTCTTAAGAACAATCACATCTTTCCCAGAATGTGGTGGCCACGACCTGTCCACCTCTCTCTCTCTATCTTCCTTTTTGACTCACATCTGCCACTTCTTTCTCTCTACCTATCTATCTCTCTCCCACTTTTAATCTCTTTCATATTCTCTTTCATATTTTCTCTCTCTCTCTCTCTCTCTATCTCTCACTCCCTCTCTCATAGCCACTCTCTCCAACCCACTCACAGTTCCTCACTCCGTCAGATAATCTTGTTTCTCTCTCTCTCTCTCTCTCTCTCTCTTTCTCTCTCCATCAACCACATCATTTTTACCTCCCTCTACCGCTCTCGGTCCCCTGACATATCTCACACTGTCTCAGATGCTCCTCCCTCTATTCCTCGATTACACACACACTCTCCCTCTCTCTCTCTCTCTCTGTCTCGCTTCTCTCCCTTTCTCACAGTGTCCCAGGTGATGACAGTTGAATGCAGAATAAATCTCCTTCTGCTCTGCCCCAATAATGGATGTTAACCTTTGACCCCAGAAGCATGTTTTTTTTTCCCTGGAGTAAGGCCCCATTTCCCACAGTGACCAAGGTTTAGCCTCTCTCAGGAAGATGGACAGATTCTTGTCAAAGGAAGGGCAGTTCTGTGCTGTTGGCCTATTCTCACTGGGGACTGGTTTGGACACAAACCTCATTCCATGAAGGCCCAGCAGAGAGATGAGTTCCTCAGGCCATCAGTGTGAGCTGGAGGGATGGGGCAGGACAGTTTGTGACCCAGTGACCCATCCTGTCCATTCACAACATGCTCCAATCCCTTCCCCTCTCCTTCCCATTCCATGATCAGTCTCTGAGTCAATGTGTTTCACTGGGATGATGTTCAGAGCATCACAGTTACAGCAGAAGGGAACTGGCCCCACACCAATCATGGCGTCCATGATGTAATGGACACTCCAACAGAGTCCAACAAACATGGAATTCAGTTCACGGGGCTGCCCAATGGAGAGACATGGACCTCCTTCCCACTGAACCACCCAATTGAGACCAGTAAACATGGGCCTCCTTCCCACTGAACCTTCTAATTGAGACCAGTAAACATGGGGCTCCTAATCACTGGACTTTCCAATGGAGATGAGTGGATGGCTGAGTTTTTGAAGAAGTAAGCAAGAAGGTAGATAAAGGTACAGCAGTACACTCTGTCTACATGGACTTTAGCAAGGCCTTAGACAAGGTTCCCCCCACCATGGCAGACTGCTCAGTAAGATTATATCACATAGGATCCAGGGAGAGCGAGCCAATTGGATATAAAATTGGCCTGATGGTAGGAGACAGAGGCTGGTGAGAGAGGGTTGTTCTTCAGACTGGAGGCTAGTGACCAGCCGTCTGCCACAAGAATCGATCCTGGATCCACTGTTGGTCTTCATTTATATGAACAATGTGGATGAGAAAATAAGAGGAATGGTCAGTAAGTTTGTGGCTGACATTAAAATTATTGGCATCATCGACAGGGAAGAAGGTTATCCAAGAGTGCAATGTCATCTTGATCAACTGGGCCAGTGGGTCAACAAATCCAGATGGAGTTTAATTTCGATAAATGGAAGGAGTTACCTTTTGGTAAGACAAAACAGGGCAGGAATTACACAATAAATGGTAGAGTCATGGGGAGTGTTGTTGAACAGAGAGACCGAGGGGTACAGGTACACAGTTCCTTGAAAGTGGTGTCACAGGTAGACAGGGTGGTGAAGAAGGTATTTGACACGCTCACCTTCACTGGAAAAAGCAGGGAGTACAGGAGCTGGGACATCATGTGACAGCTGTATAAGATATTGATAATGTCACATTTGGACACTGTGCACATTTCTGCTCACCCTGCTATAGGAAGGAAGTTATTACACTGGTTTGGATAAAACGAAGATTAACAGGGATGTTACCAAGATTGGAGGGTTTGAATTATAAGGCGAGGATGGATAGGCCGAGATGTTCTTCCAGGAAATGCAGAAGATTGAGGGGTGACCAGATAGAGGTTCATAGAATCATGAGGGTCATTGATAAGATGAATAGTCAAAGTCTTTTCCTCAGGGTAGGAGAGTCCAGTACTAGAAGAAATAGATTTAAGTTGAGAGGGGAAAGAGTTAGAAGGGCCCTGAGAGGCAACCTTTTCACACAGAGGATGGCGTGTGTGTGCAATGACTGCCAGAGGAAGTGGTAAAGGTGAGTACAATTACTACATTTCCAGGACATTTTTACAGGAACATGGATAGGAAGGATTCGGAGAGATTTGGGCCAAACACAGGCAAATGGGACTAGTTCAGTTTTGGAAACTTGGTCGGCATGGATGAGTAGAGCTGAAGGGCCTGATGCCATGCTGTAAACCTCCATAACTCTATGATGATGTCCACATGGTCCATCTTCCCATAGGCCCAGTAAACATGGACCTCCTTCCCACTGGAACCTCCAATAGGCACCAATAAACATGGACCTCCTTCCCACTGGATGCTTCAGAAGAGACCAGTAAACATGGGCCTCCTTCCCTCAGGACTGTCCAATATGTGAGCTGCAAACTCCACATCCTCTCCATCACGTAGGTCTCTTATTTCAGTCTTAACGACATTGTCCGTCTCTGCACTACCTCAGCCCCTTGACCACAGAAAGCCTAATTCCTGTTTGTCCTGCCTTCTAACTATATGATTCCAATGTCCTCTCCCAGCTTCCTGAAGCCAAATCCCATAAACGCCAGCTTGTCTGATATGGCGTGGTCTCTTCCATGTCTTTCCATGTGTTATTCCAGAATGACCCCTGACTTCACTGACAGCCAATTGCCTCCATGACCTTTCTCCTCCCTCACTCTGTGCCCTGCTGCAGATTCACATTCCCTCCCTCCCCCTTCCATCTTCTCTCGCTGGTCTCCTACCCATTGCTGCTTCCTCCATCCCAGTATTGACAGCAGAGCCTTCAGACCCCTAGAGCTCTCTGACCCCCTGCCCTTCATCCCTCCCCCTCTCAATTGTTGTGCTATTGAATATACTGTTGAGTGCCATTACTTTTGGTTCACTGTTCCCTTGCCATTGATTTGCTGATGTAGTCCAGTAAATCTAGTCTGGCGTGTTCCCTGAGGTGGTTCAAGAGCGCTTTCCTTGAGAAAACACTTTTCTGTAAACTGGGTTGTCTGTTTCTCCCAGTCTTTGTGTAAAGGTGAGACTAAGTGTGTGTAAGCTCTTATACAGCACAGACAGAGGTCACTGGGCCTGTAGTGACTGTTAGTCAAATTAGTCCCATGAGTCCCATTTCCCCAGCCCTTCCTGTATAACCCTGCAATTGTTTCCTTTACACCTATTTGTCCAAATGCCCTTTTGAAAGTTGCTGTTGAATCCACTTCCACTCACCTTGCAGACAGTCATCATGAACTCGCTGGATAAAAATGTTCCTATCTTCTTTCTTGGTGTTCAGACCCTGTCTGAAATGTGTGCCCTCTGGTTACTGACCCTCCTGCCTGGAGAAACAATTTGTCCTGTATTTACTGCATTCAAACTCTCTAATTGGGGACCCCTCATTGAGTGAGACCTATTTCCAGCACAGGGGGAGAACATTCAGCCTGTCAGTGAAATGCTGTCATTTAATGGAGCCATCCAGTCAGTCCCACCCCCTACCCTACTCGATCCTCAGAGCCTTGCAGGTTTATTTCCATCAAGAGCCCATCCAATCTGCCATTGCAATCAATGTTTCTTCACCTGCCTCACCTGAATGGGCACTAATTTTGAAGTCATTGCCAATTGCTGCAAAAAACAAAGTTCTTTCTGTCGTTTCATATCTCTTGCCCAACAAAATGTAAGGTAATCTCAATGTAAAGATGGGATTTTGTCTCCACACGGACTGTGCGGTGGTCACCCTTACTGATACTGTCATGGACAGCTACACCAGCAGCAGGTAGGTTGGTGAGGGTGATAGTGAGTTTGTTTTTCCCTCTTGTTGGTTCCCTCACCACCTGCCCCAGGTCCAGTCTAGCAGCTGAATCAGGTGGAACTTGGCCAGCTTGCTCAGTAGTGATGCTTCTGAGCAGCTCTTGAAGGTGGACTTTGAAGTCCCTTACTCAGGGTATATCCTGCATCATTCCCACCCACAGTGCTCCCTCCAAGTGTTGTTCAATATGGAGGAGGACTGACTGCTCAGTTGAGGTTGGAGCGGAGGGCGGTGCTATGTGGTAATCAGCAGGAGGTTTCCTTCCCCATGTTTGACCTGCTGTCATGAGGCTTCATGGGTTCCATAGTTAATGGTGAGGACTCCCAGGGTAACTCCCTTTCGACTGTACACACCACTGTGTTGCCTCCCCTGCTTGGTCTATCCCGCCAGTTAAAAACTGAATGAGGGAACAATTCTGTGCAGGTTTCACAGCTTAGAGACAGAGCTGCTGCTGGATTCTGTTTCTGATCTCCGAGTGCAGGTGTGTGTGTTTGTGAGCTGCTCCGAGCTCCTTCTTTCATTTCCTCTCTTGGTGAAGTTTCAACCTTCCGATCTGACAGCCTTTGCAGTTATTTTTTATACTGGGGCTTTCTGCTGTGGTCAGAATCTCTAATAATAAATGTCCGATCAGTGACAATCACAGCAGCTAAGAGCAGTCAGGACTGAGGAGCCAGGCTCACTGGGAAACACATTGGAAAGGTCACAGCCATCTTCTTCAGCTCCCAGTACAAACTCCATCCCTCTCCCTGAGCCCTGTCTGCTGCTCAACCAGACTCTTTTCAACCTGGGCCTCATCTTTGGGGCTGTTCTGAGTCCCACATCTTCCACATCACAAAGATCAGCCACTGAAAATCTCAGCCATCCTGTTGTGAATCCAAACATGGGCATTCGAATATTGTGCTTGCACACATCACAGACACTGCACTCACTCTTCCCAAAGTCTGCTGCCAATGTCCAGACTTGCACCAACTTCTATTTCCCCAATCCCCTGCACACCACGTCTACATTGGCTCCTGGAACAGCAACACTTCGGTCATCAAATTCTCATGCTTGTTCTCAAATCCATCCCTGTCCTTCACTCTCCCTATCTCTGTAACCTCCTCCAAGCTGTGTTGCTTAGTGTGGTCTGCAATCTTGGATAAATGGCTCGCTATTCCTTCATCCAAGTCATTGAGAAATATCATGAAATGCTTAGGTCCCAGCGCAGATCCCTGGGGACACCAATATTCACATTATTGGAGAGCACACACATCATCCCTCTTCTCTGTCTCCTATATCGAAAGGCCACCTACATCCAAATGAATTCCTCACCAAAGACAGATATTTTTCTCTAATTGGCTTAATGGTAGGAAGCAGAGGTTCATAGTGGAAGGATGCTAGTCTGACTGGGGGCCAGTGACTTGTGGAGTGCCTCAGGGTTCAGTGCTGGACCCATTATTGTTTGTTATCTCTATCAATAATTTGGATGAGAATCTGCAAGGCATCATTAGTATGTTTGCAGACGACACTACAAGAAGCGGTGTCATGGCCTTCATCAGTCAGGGTACTGGGTATAGAATTTGGGAAGTTATATTACAGATGTACAGGATATTGGTGAGGTCTCACTTGGAGTATTGTGTTCAGTTTTGGTCACTTTGTTATAGGAAGGATATTATTAAACCACAAAGAGTACAGAAGAAATTTACAAGGATGTTGCCTGGACTCAATGATCTGAGTGACAGGAAGAGGTTGGACAAATTAGGATTCATTTCTTAGAGCGTAGGAGACTGAGGGGGATCTTTTAGAAGTAGAAAAGATCATGTGAGACATGGATAGAGTGAATGCACTCAGTCTTTTTCCCAGAGTTGGGGAATCAAGGAGTAGAGGGCATCGGTTTAAGGTTAGAATAAAAGAGAACCTGAGGTACAACATTTTTACAGCAAGGGTCGTCCGCATATGGAATGAGCTGCAGTGGAAATGATTGAGGGGGGTAGATTAACAACATTTAAAAAGCATTTTGACAAATACATAGATAGGAAAATCTTTGAAGGATATGGGCCAAGTGCAGGGAAATGCGGTTAGTGTGGATGGACATTTTGGTCAGCACGGTCCAGTTTGGGCCAAAGGGCCTGTCTCTGTACTGCAGGACTCGATGATTCTGTGACTCTATATTTCCATTGTGTCCATGTTTATAAACAATCTCTCATACATAGAAGCAAAGGAACTAGGAGCAGGAGGAGGCCATTCAGCCCTTTGAGTCAGCTCCACCATTCAATATGACCATGGTTGATTATTCAACTTAGTCCCCTGTTTCCATTTTCCCCCATAACCTTTCATCCCTTCGCCAAAAACGGATACCCACGCAACTTTATCACCAGATGCCTAAGAGATAGACCACGGAATGAGGACATGCCACAACCAAAAGGACTAGCCACACTACCATACGTCAGGAGCGTCTCAGAACTGACAGCCAGACTACTGCGACCCTTAGGACTCATAACAGCACACAAGCCAACTTCCACACTCAGACAACAACTCACTAGAACAAAGGACCCAATAGCCAGCACGAGCCAAACTAATGAAGTTTACAAAATACCATGCAAGGACTGCACAAAACACTATATAGGACAAACAGGAAGACAGCTAACAATCCGCATCCATGAACATCAGCTAGCCACAAAACGACACGACCAGCTATCCCTAGTAGCCATACACTCAGACAACCAGGAACATGAATTTGACTGGGAAAACACTACCATCATAGGACAAGCCAGACAGAGAACAGCCAGGGAATTCCTAGAGGCATGGCATTCATCCACAAACTCCATTAACAGACACATGGACCTGGACCCCATATACAAACCACTACAGCTGAAACTGACACCCGGAAGCGGCAAGAACATCCATCAACAGACACATCGACCTGGACCCCACATACAAACTACTACAGCTGAAACTGACACCCGGAGGCGGCAAGAACAAACCACTATAAATACCGGAAGAAACATCAAAGCAGCGCTTTACAGGAGGCTCCAATAGCACTGATGATGTTCCCTAGCCAGGGAACGAAACGTTTGCAGCAAAAACTTCCAGCTCGGCGAACAGAACCACAACAATCCCTTCAGTCCCAAGAACTGTACCTATCATCTTCTTGAAAACATTTCATGTTTTGGGCTCAACTGCTTTCTGTGACAGAATATTCCACTAGCTTCCCACTCTCTGGCTAAAGAAATGTCTCCTCATTTCAGTCCGAAATGGCCTTTCCCTTTTCTTTAAACTGTAATTCCTGGTTCTGGATTTTCCAGTCATTAGGAACATCCTTCCTGTGTTTTTCCGGTCTTGTCCTGTTAGGATTTTACAGGTTTTAATGTGATTCCTCTCAATCTTCTAAACTCCAGTGAATATAGTCCTAACTGATCCAGTTTCTCAACAAATATAAGTGCTGTCCTCCCAGGAATCAGTCTGGTAAACCTTCATTTCCCTCCCTCCACAACCAGAACATCATTTCTCAGATACTGAGTCCAAAACTGCACACAATAGAATCATAAAATCACACAGTACAGAGGAGGCCCTTTGGCCCATTAACTGTGTACCAGCCAATTTCCACTAAACCTACACCTAAGTCTCACTTTCTAACACAAGGCCCATCGCTTGAATGTTATGACATTTCAACTACTCACCCAAGTACTTTTTCAGGTTTCCCACTTCAACTACCTTTCCATGGTGTGCATTCAAAAACCACATCATCCTCTGGGTGAAAAACAATTTCCTCAAAACATCTTGAAACCTCCTATCTTTCACATTGAATGTGAACCAACTTGTTATTGACCACCACCCCCCGACAAAGGAAGACAGCTGCTTTCTCTCCACCATGCCCATTCCCCTCATAACCTTATACACCTCTATCACGTCCCCCCTCCACGTTCTCTGCGCTGAAGAAAACAACCCGAGCTGATCCAATTTCTCTTCATCACTGAGAGGTTTAATCCCACGTAACATCCTGGTGATTTCCCTCTGCACCCCATCCAGTGCAATCACATCCTTCCTACAGTGTGGTGACCTGAACTGCACACAGTACTCCAGCTGTGACCTAACTAATGTTCTGCTTAACTGCACCATATCCTCCTGCTTTTATAACCAATACCTGAAATGACAAATACAAGTGCCTTCATAACTGCTCTGTTAACCTGTCTTGCCACATTCAGAGATCAGTGGGCAAGTACCCCAAGATCACTATGTACCACTGAGCTTCGTCAGTTCAAAGAACAAAGAAAATTACAGCACAGACTCAGACACTTCGGCCCTCGAAGCCTGCGTCGATCCAGAACATCGACCTAAACTGGTCATCAATTTTCCAAGGATCTTTATCCCTTTGCTCCCTGCCCGTTCCTGTGTCTGTCTAGATACATCTTTAATGGTGCGACCATGCCTGCCTCTATTACCTTGGCTGGCAACACGTTCCAGGCACCAACCACATTCTGTGTAAAGAACTTTCCATGCATTTCTCCCTTAAACTTTCCCCTCTAACGTTCAACTCATGACCCCGAGTAATTGAGTCCCCCACTCTGGGAAAAAGCTGTGTGCTACCCACTCTATCTCTCCCACACATGATTTTGTAGATCTCAAGCAGGTCTCCCCTCAACCTTCGACTTTCTCATGAAAATAATCCTGATCTACTCACCCTTTCTCCATAGCTAGTGCCCTCCATACCAGGCAATCCCAGTGAACCTCCTCAGCACCCTCTCCAAAGCATCCACATCCTTCTGGTAATATGGCGACCAGAACTGTGGGCAGTATTCCAAATGTGGCCAAACCAAAGTCCGATATAATTCTATCATGACCTGCCAACTTTTGTACTCAGTTCTCCACCCGATGAAGGAAAGCAGGCCATATGCCTTCTTGACCACTCTATCGACCTGTGTTGCAACATTCAGGTTACAATGAACCTGAACACCCAGATCTCTCTGTACATCTATTTTCTCCAGGACTTTCCATTCACTGTATAGTTCATCTAGAATTGGATCTTCCAAAATTCATCAGCTCGAATTTGTCCAGATTGAACTCCATCCATCCGTTTCTCTGCCCAACTCTCCAATCTGTCTATATTCCGCTGTATTCTCTGACAGTCCCCTTCACTATCTGCTACTCCACCAATCTTAGTGTCATCTGCAAACTTGCCAATCAGACCACCTATACCTTCCTTCAGATCATTTATGTACATCACAAATAACATGGATCCCTGTGGAACACCACAGGTCAGTTTTCAATTTTGAGAAACTCCCTTCCTCTACTATTGTCTGTCTCCTGTTGCCCAGCCTGTTCTCTATCCATCTGGCTAGTACACCCTGGACCCCATGTGACTTTAATTTCTCCATCAGGCTATCATGGGGAACTTTGTGAAACACCTTACTGAAGTCCATGTATATGACACAAACAGCCCTTTCCTCATCAATCAACTCTGTCACTTCTTCAAAGAATTCTATTAAGTTAGGAAGATATGACATTCCCTGCACAAAATCATGCTGCCTATCACTGATAAGTCAATTTTCTTCCAAATGTAAATAGATCCAATCCCTCAGTATCTTTTCCAGCATCTTCCCTACCACTGACGTCAGGCTCACCGGTTGATAATAACCTGGATTATCCTTGCTGCCCTTCTTAAACAAGGGGAAAACATTAGCAATTCTCTAGTCCTCTGGGATCTCTGCCACGTTCAAGGCGGCTACAAAGATATCTGTTAAGGCCCCAGCTATTTCCTCTCTCGGTTCCCTCAGTAACCTGGGATAGATCCCATCCCGACATGGGGACTTGTCCACCTTAATGCTTTTTAGAATACTCAACACTTCCTCCACTCTTAAACCGACTTGACCTAAAGTAATCAAACATCTATCCCTAATTTCAACATCCATCTTTTCCCTCTTCTTGATGTCTACTGAAACAAAGTACTCATTAAGAAGCTCTCCCATTTTCTCTGACTCCACGCCTAACTTTCCTCCTTTGTCCTTGAGTGGGCCAACCCTTTCACTGGTCACCCACTTGCTTCTTTTATATAAATAAAAGGTTTTGGGATTTTCCTAAACCCTGTTTGCTAATGATATTTCATGACCCCTTTTAGCCCCTTTAATTCCTCATTTCAGATCTGTCCTACTTTCCCGGTATTCTTCCAAAGCTTTATCTGTTTACAGCCACATAGACCTTATGTATGCATCCTTTTTCCTCTTAGCTTGTCTCACAATTTCTTCTGTCATCCAGGGTTCCCTAATCTTGCCATCCCTCTGCTACCTTATCTTGAACCTTCCCCAAGAGTATGAGCAAAAGTACCACAGAGGACATTAGTTCCAGTCCTGCCCAGGTGTAGACCATCTGATTTTTAATAGTCCCACTTCGCCCAGAACTGGTCCTAATGTCCCAAAAATCTGAGCATCTCCCTCCTACACCATCTCTCAAGTCACGCATTCATCCTGCTTTTTTTTTCATTTCTGCTACGTGGCACTGGTAGCAATCCTGAGATTACTACCTCTGAGGTTCTACTTTTTAACGTGGTTCCTAACTCCTAAATTCTGCTGTAGGACCTTATCCCATTTATTACTGATATCATTTGTGCCTACATGCACCATCACAGCTAGCTGTTCACCTCCCCCTTCAGAATGTCCTGTAGCTGATCTGACACATCCCTGACCTGTGCACCTGGGAGGCAACATGCTATTCAGAAGTCTCATTTTTGACCACAGATCCATCTGCCTTCTCCCCTTACAAAGTCCAAATAAACCATATCCATGGGGTCCATATTATCACATCCACTTGCTACATCCTTGAACAATTCCAGGTGATTTGTTAAGCATATTTCCCTTTCGTAAATCTATGCTGACTCTGTCCAATTCTGTCACTGTTTTCAAAGTGCTAAGCTATAAAACATTTTAGACTGATCTTGAACATTTTCTCCACTGCTAATGTACGGTTAATTGGTCTCAAATTCCTTATTTTCCCTCTCTCTCTCTTTTTCAATAGTCGTGTTAAATTAGCTGCCCTCCACTCTCTAGAACCTATCCCACAGCCGACAAACAGATAACTGTCAGTGTTTCCAGTATTTTACAACCGCTTCCTGAAGTACTCCCGAAAATAGATTATTTGTCCCTGCTGATTTAACATACTTTAATTTTCCCAGAACCATTTCCTACAAAAACTGATTCCTTTAGTTCCTTCCTCTGATAAGACCCTGGGTTCACCAACATTTTTAAGATATATTTGAGAATTCATTTGTGAAGAAAGATCCAGAATATGTTTATCTGTCATCTCTTTGTTTCAATTATAACATTATAACATTTGTGTGTAACTTCCTTGAATGTCATCTGGATGTCCATATAAACAACACATTCCCTTATCTCACACATTAGTGACCTCTTTATAGTATGTCACCAGGTTAGTTGAAGATGTCTGAACCTCTTTAAATCCATGATGACTTACTCTGATCAGGTTAGATTTGTCAGATATTCTGTCTCTAAAACTAGATTCAATCAATTCCCAACAACAGACATTCAACAGAGATGTTCATTGTGAGAGGTTAGTAAACAGATAGCACTGACACGAAGGGCTGAACAACCTCCTCCTGGAGTCATTAAGTCATAGAGATGATCAGCACGGAAACAGACCCTTCAGTCTAACCCATCCATGCCGACCAGATATCCCACCCCAGTCTTGTACACTTGCCAACACCCGACCCATCGAAACCCTTCCTATTCATTTCCCTATCCAGATGCATTTTAAATGTTGTAATTGTACTAGCCTCCACCATTTCCTCTGGCAGCCCATTTCACACACACACCACCCTCTGCGTGAAACATTGGCCCCCTCAAGTCTCTTTTATGTTTTTTCCCTCTCACCCTAATCCTATGCCCTCTAGTTTTGGACTCCCAACCCCAGGGAAAAAACCTTATCTCTTTATCCTATGCATGCTCCTCATACTTTTATAAACCTCTATAAGGTCACCCCTTAGCTTCTGATGCTCCAGCGAAAAAAGCCCCAACCTATTCAACTTCTACCTATAACACAAATCCTCCAAACCTGGCAACATCCTTGCAAATGTTTTCTGAACCCTTTCAAGATTCACAACATTCTTCAGATAGGATGGAGACCGGACTTGTGCACAATTTTCCAAAAGTGGTCTATCCAATGTCCTGTACAGCCGCAACATGACCTCCCAACTCCTGTACTCAGTACTCTGACCAATAAAGGAAAGCATACCAAATGCCTTCTTCACTATCCTATCTACCTGTGACTCCACTTTCAAGGAGATATGAAACTACACTCCAAGGTGTCTTTGTTCAGCAACACTCTCTGGGGCCTGACCATTAAGTACATACGTCCTGCTAAGATTTACTTTGCTAAAATGCAGCACGTCACATTTATCTAAATTAAACTCCATCTGCCACTCTTTAGCTCATTGGACCTTTTGATCAAGATCCCATTGTTATCTGAGGAAACCTTCTTCACTGTCCACTACACCACCAAATTTTGGTGGCATCTGTAAACTTACTAACTATATCTCCTATGTTCACATCCAAATCATTTATATAAATGATGAAAAATAATGGATTCAGCACCAACCCTTGTGGCACTCCACTGGTCACAGGCCTCCAGTCTGAAAAGCAACCCTCCACCACCATCCGCTGTCTTCTACTTTTCAGCCAGTTCTGTATACAAATGGCTAGTTCTCCCTGTACTCCATAAGACATAACCTTGCTAAACAGTCTCCCATGTGGAACCTTGTTGAATGCCTTACTGAAGTCCACATAGATCCCGTCTAATACTCTGTCCTCATCAATCCTCCTTGTTACGTCTTCAAAAAAACTCAATCAACTTTGTAAGACATGATTTTGCACATATTATTGGGCAATACACAGTGTACATTGTGTCCAGGAGCATCTTGAAAAGGTGTCTTTCTCTGGTTCCATTTTCAGCTCCAGGGCTGTCATGAAGGAGCTGAAAGAATTTTTGGTGACGTAGTTTAGGACGGTGAGGGCTGTGTGAAGGGTTTCAGCAGTGACTGATGATTGCAGCTCCTTGTTCAGTCTGCTCCTCCCCACCACTGGTCAAGCCATGTAACCTCCTGTCACACTGAGTGACATTGCAATCCATATCATAGTGTCAGTGCCAGCAAATAGCAGCATCACAGTCTGACCCACTGGGACAGGCATCACTGCCTGACATCAAAACACGGAGCCTGAAACCCCTCCCCCCATGCTCATAAACCCTACAGCATCGAAAAAAAACGGACACACAGCTCCTTCTATTACACACTGACCACCAGAGAGCCCCTTCAGAGGTAGAAGTCAGCATCGAAACTGAGAGAGAGGGAGAGATGGGGTGATGCAAAGACAAAGAGAGGGAAAGAGGAGAGAGAGAGACAAATAGAGAGAGAAAGAGAGAGAGAAAGAGAGAGAGACGGAGAGGGAGCCAATTATTGGGAGCCAGCTGCTGTCCATGTCTGAGGGAAGGAGTCTTATTCCATAAGACCATAAGACCATAAGACCATTAGACATAGGAGTGGAAGTAAGGCCATTCGGCCCATCGAGTCCACTCCGCCATTCAATCATGGCTGATGGGTATTTCAACTCCACTCACCTGCATTCTCCCCGTAGCCCTTAATTCCTCGAGACATCAAGAATTTATCAATCTCTGCCTTGAAGACATTTAGCGTCCCGGCCTCCACTGCACTCTGCGGCAATGAATTCAACAGGCCCACCACTCTCTGGCTGAAGAAATGTCTCCGCAATTCTGTTCTGAATTTACCCCCTCTAATTTTAAGGCTGTGTCCACGGGTCCTAGTCTCCTCGCCTAACAGAAAAAATTTCCTAGCGTCCACCCTTTCCAAGCCATGTATTATCTTCTAAGTTTCTATTAGACCTCCCCTTAATCTTCTAAACTCCAATGAATACAATCCCAGGATCCTAAGTCGTTCCTCATTTGTTAGACCAACCATTCCAGGGATCATCTGTGTGAATCTTCGCTGGACATGTTCCAGTGCCAGTATGCCCTTCCTGAGGTGTGGGGACCAAAACTAGAAACAGTACTCCAAATGGGGCCTAACCAGAGCTTTATAAAGTCTCAGTAGTACAATGGTGCTTTTATATTCCAACCCTCTTGAGATAAGTGATAACATTGCATTCGCTTTCTTAATCATGGGCTCAACCTGCATGTTTACCTTTAGTGAATCCTCGACTTGCATTCCAAGATCCTTCTGCACTTTGGCTTAACGAATTTTCTCACTGTTTAGAAAGTAGTCTATGCTTTTATTCTTTTTGCCAAAGTGCAAGACCTCGCATTTGCTTACGTTGAATTCCATATTCCAATTATGTCAGACCTTGGTGAGGCCGCACCTGCAGCACTGGGTCCAGTTTTGATTTCTTCCCGATGGAAGGATAGACTCACCCAGACTCTACCTGGAAGGAGTGCAGCAAAGATTCGTGAAGCTGATTCCTGGCATAAGGGGATTCTCCGATAAGGCCAAATGGAGTCTGTTGGGACATTATTCCATGGGGTTTAGTGGAGCAGGCTGGAGGGACTGAATGGCCTCCTGCTGTCCCTATTTCTTCTGTTCTGATGATGGTGTCAGTTTGTGCTGATGAGAAATGGGGTTCCTCTGTTGAAACTGCTCCTGATTTACTGATGGAGCTGGAAGCCAGGAGAAGCTGCAGAAGCTTCAATTTCTAACCAGAAACTGCCCACGCGGCCTCTTGGACACCATGAGCTGGTTTACTGTGCCCAGCACCGACATCCCCCTCCCTGACAGGGCTCTGTCTGATTGGATTCTCATTGTTACATTTTCCCAGTTCTGGAGGAGACTCCATCCTCTGATCCAGCATCCCGGCACATTCCCAAACCTGAGATCCAGACCCAGAGTGGACCTGTACCTCTCAAATATCAATCCCAATGATGACATTCCACTCGGTCCCTTGCTGCAGGGAAAGGATCAGCCAGGGCCGTATTCTTCAGCCATGGAGAATAATGACAGGATATTTGGAGTCTGAGTTTGATGATGTAAATGTGAACCATTGCAGCAAAGACATTAAAGATGGTTTGTGCAGACAGCAAAGCCCAAACCAGAGCATTGTCAAAAAATGACTTTTTCCTAGTGAATGTGGTCCATCCTGCTGAGTATTCGATAAAGCTGGGCTTTGGAGAGATATTGGGCAGATGGAGTGTAATGTGGGGACATGAATCACAAAGTTAGAACGCAGCTACAGCAAGTGAATCTGGAGGCAGATGGAGTGTTGGTGCTCCTTGTAAAGGGAATGCAATCTAAAAGCAGGGCCGTTTTACTGCAGCTGTTAGGATTAGGGGTTTGGTGAGAGCACATCTGGAATATGGTGTCCAGTATCAGGCTCCTTATTGACGGACAGGACCTGCATTGGAAGTAGTTCAGAGATGGTTCCCTTGACTGATTCCTGGTATGGAGCGATTGTCTTATGGGCAAAGGTCAAACAGGTTTGGAATCTGATCCCTGGAATTTAGAAGAATGAGATGGAATCTCATTGAAACGTATCAAATTCTTAAGGGGATTGACAGGGGAAATGCTGGATGTTTCCCTTCATGGGAGAGTAAGGGCTACACAGAAAACCACTGGGTAACCACTAGGACAGTATCCAGAACACAGGAGGACCAGAAAGCTGAACTGTATCTATTTTAATGTAAGGAGCTTGACGAGTAAGGAGGTTGAACTGAGAGCATTGACCAGCACGTGGGAATATCATATTGTTGCAATTGCTGAGACATGATTGAAGCAAGATCGGACTGGCAGCTCAACATTCCAGGAAAGAGAAGTCTCAGGTGGGATAGAGGGAATGCAAGAGAGGTGGGAGCATTGCACTATTGATAAAGGAGACCATCACTGCAAGATTGAAGGAGCATTTCTTGGAAGGCTCTTCAAATGAGTCCATCTGGGTAAAGCTAGAAATAACAAAAGGACAATCACTTTGCTGGGATTATACTACAGGCCTCCCAATTGTCAGATGGAGAGAAAGGAGCAGATATGTTGGCAAATCACAGAGAGGTGTGAGAGGAATAGGGTTATATTATTGGGGAATTTCAACTTATCTAGCATGAACTGGGATTGCCTTTGTGTGAATGGTAGAAATTTTAAAGTCTATCCAGGAGAGCTTTTGGTGCCAGTACATAGGTAGTCCCTCTAAACATGGGCAGTGCTGGACTCAATCCTTGGTAATGAAGCCGGTCAAATGGTTGAAGAGTCAGTGGTTGAGCATTTTGGAGATAGTGAACATAACTCCATATGTTTCATAGTTATCATGGAAAGAAGTAAGGGTCATCCTCATCTCCATTATACTCACTAGTTGACAAATCTGTACATGGCACGATGGTTCCTCAAAAATTGGGAGAGGAATTAAGGATGCTGGTTTTGTGTTGAGGTTTACCTACAACTTGAGAAGTAGGACAAGTTTTATAAAACTGCATCACATCTTCATCTAATTGTGGCTCAGTAAAATACCTGTTTCTGGATGCCTGTGTTTTCCAAATCCCCATGTGATCTGCCATGGGAGTCTCATGTGCTCCTTGTACTAGCTGCCTCTGATAGCTGGTTGGACCACTAGCCAATGTCTAACCAACCATTCCTCATCTAGGGGTCCATGAGGTGGCCTCCACTTCCTCATCAGCACTCTGTTCTGAAGTTAACCATGGCGGCACGGGGTCTCAGTGGTTAGCACTGCTACCTCACAGTCTCAAAGTCAGGAGATGTTTGTCCAGGCTGTTTCTGTAAGTTCTGAAACATCTGTCTGTGTGTTCCTGGGACCGACTCATATGTGCTTAGAATAGCGATTTTCACATTTTCATGACCCTGAGAATATTCCTCTGATAGGGATGCAGAAACCTCATGTGCTTCCCAAGTTCATTTTTGCATGGTCTAGCTCCATTGTTTTTTCCCCACCTCACTTGTTTAACTATCTTCTCTAATGACATGAAAAATGCTTCCAAATCCTTCTCTTCATAGTCATAGAGTCATACAGCAAACAATCAGGCTCTCCTGCCCTTCATATCGCTGCTGATCAGTAATCACCAAACTGTGTTAATTCCACCCCCCCCCCACCCCCACCCCCATTTACCTGCACTTGGTCCATCGCCTTCCATGTCCTGGTATTTTCTGTGCTCATCTGGATCTTTCTTAAATGTTGTGAGAGTAGTTGCCTCCGCCACCTTCTCAAGCAGCACATTTAATATTTCTAACACCGTCTGGGGAAAAAAGTCCTCAAAATCCCTCTTAACCATTTTTTCATCACGTTCTGTTTATGCCCTCTGGTCACAGAAATGTCTGCCATGGGAAAAGATTCTCACGATTTACTTTGTCTATGCCTTCCAGAATTTTTTAAACCTCAATCAGAAATCCCCCAGAGAAAACAAACCCAGCCTATCCAGTCTCTCCTCATAACTAAGCCAGTCCATTCCAGGGAACATCCTGGTGAATCTCCTCTCCACCCTCTCCAGTGCAGTCATGTCCTGCCAACAGTGTTATGACCAGAACTGTACACAGTGTTCCCGATATGGCCTAATCAATGCTCTGTAAATTAACAACAAGACTTCCTTACTCCTATATTCTACACCCTGGCTAATGATGGCAAGCATCCCATATGCCTTCTTCACCACCCTGTCTAACTGTGCTGATACCTTCCGGGATTGATGGATTTGTACACCAAGGTCCCTTCGTTCCTCACTACTCCCAAGGAACATAAGAACATAAGAACTAGGAACAGGAGCAGGAGTAGGCCATCTGGCCCTTCGACCCAGCTCTGCCATTCAATAAGATCATGGCTGATGTTTTCTTGGACTCAGCTCCAATTATCTGCACTCTCACCGTATCTATTAATTCGTTTATTGTTCAAAAAAGATTGGCCTTAGTTTTAAAAATGTTTATTGAATTAACATCAACTACTTCTTTGGACAAGGAATTTCGTAGATTTACGACGACCTGGGTGAAGAAGTTCCTTCTCAATTCAGTCCCTTTGGCCCAACAAGTGCACACTGGCCCTCCAAACAGTAACCCACCCAGGCCCTTCCCCTACATTTACCCCTGACTAACACACCTAACACTATGGGCAATTTAGCTTGGCCAATTCACTTGACCTGTATTTCTTTTGGATTGTGGAAGGAAACTGGAGCACCCGGAGGAAACCCACACAGACACAGGGAGTATGTGCAAATTCCAGACAGACAGTCACCCAGGGATGGAATTGAACCCAGGTCCTTGGCACTGTGAGGTAGCAGTGAGGCTGCACTGAGCACCTGTGCCACTATGGTTAACTTCAAAACAGAGTGCTGATGAGGATTTGGATACTCTCTCATGGACCCCCAGATGAAGAATGGTTGTTTAGACATTGGCTATTGGTCCCACCCAGCTATCAGAGGGAGATAGTACAAGGGGCACATGAGACTCCCATGGCAGGTCACATGGGGATTTGGAAAACACAGGCATCCGGAAATAGGTATTTTACTGAGCCACAATTGGATAAAGATGTGGTGCAGTTTTATAAAACGTGTACTACTTGTCAGGTTGTAGGTAAACCTCAACACAAAACCAGCATCCTTAATTCCTCTCCCAGTTTTTGAGGAACCAACGTGTCATGTACAGGTTTGTCAAGTAGTGAGTATAATGGAGGAGGGGATCAGAAAATGTAAGAGATCCAAAGCGAATCAGATAATTCCCAAAGGGAACTTCCTGTTATTGGATGAACAATTTCAGATATATTCGAGAATTCAGATACTGTATCTGGAGAAAGATCAACAGGTAGATTTAATGAGATTGCTCAGAAAATACAAAGATGTTTGTATTCGGAGTAGTTGAGGTCTTTGATTCTGTAATTGATGGAGTTTAGACGGCTGAGAGGGAATGTCATTGAAACTTACACAACACAGAGAGGCTTGGATCGAGTGGACATGGAGAAGATGTTTCCAATAATAGGAGAGTTGAAGACCTGAGGGAACAGCCTCAGAGTGAAGAGTCGACCTTTCGAACTGAGTTGAGGAGGAATTTCTTCAGCCAGAGTGTCATTAATCTGTGGAACTGATTGTTGCAGAGGGCAGCAGAGAAAGTAAGAGAATCAGGCTGAGAGACGGTATTAACCATAAATAAATGGGAGACCAGACTTGATGGGCCAAATGGCCCAATTCCACTTCTTTATCTTATGGTCCTGTAATGATACACTTGGATGTACCACATGAATCAAATATGACATGGAATTGGTAATTCAGACACAATAAAACAAAAACCAACAGAAACAGGCCAACGTAACAGAGGGCTTCCATGTTGGGGAATCAGTTGATTGAACCAAGTCAGAATAATTGGAGGTCTCCTGTAGCATTGGTTCCTGAACCAAACTGTTCAATTTGATTCTGTGTAGACTCTAAGAAAGTGAATATAGTCACAAAGCCAGATTCATTCCCCATTCCCAGACGAGAAGATTGCATAGATAAGATTGGAAGTGTATCATTCTTTTCTAAAATTGATTTGTGAAAAGGGTGTTGATAAGACCTCATTGATAACTAGAACTATGTGAGTTTCTGTATCTCTTACACCTTCAGGATTATACCCAATTGCCATTTGAACTTAAGAGTGCCAGTCACATTTGAATGATTCTCGTGAAAGTGAACAAGGTCACACTTCCCCACATGACACTCCAACTGCCCAATATTTTCCAAAGCTCAGCTGTATCTAATATTCAGCAGGATGGGCCTTCACTGGGAAACAGCCGTTTGTAATGAGAATAATCTGAGAATCACATTAATAGCCGTTTTTATTGAAGCTTTCATAAGTTCTGTGTTGATTGACACAATGCTCTGGTTTGGGCTTTGCTGTTTGTACAAACCATCTGTAATGTTTTTGCTGCAATGGTTCACATTTACATCATCAAACTCACACTCCAAATATCCCGTCATTATTCTCCATGGGATTCACTGGCATTGGCTCAGATCGAACTCCCAGCAGCTGCAATGGAGGGAGGGATACGGCTTAGAGAGCAAGAGATGGAGCACAGGGAGAGAGAGAGAGAGAGAGAGAAAGATGGGAGCTTTGAAAGAGAGGGGGATGGAGCTTGGAGAGAGAAAAGAGGGATTAAAATAAGAGTGAGATCCATGCAGCTGAGGTAGTGAAGGAGGAGGAGGATACAGCGAGAGAGAGAGAGATGGAGTTCAAGGAGTTGTATATCAAAGATAAATTATACTCTGTTAAAGACTGCCCTGGTTGAATGCTGTATGACTCTCTGATTCTGTCGACACTGTCTACAATGCTGCCAAACTTTGTGTCATTAGCAAACTGAAATATTTGACTTTCTATGCCATTATCCAAGTCATTGATAAATAATGTAACTAATTGAGGTGTGAGCACACTTTCCTATTGGACACCACTAGTCACATCCTGCCAATTTCAGCACTTACCCATTATCCCTATTTTCGGTCACCTATCACTCAACCAGCATTCCAATGTGTCAGTATTTTAGCCTCAATTCTGTGGACTTATATCGAAGTTGACGTTTTCTTACATAGGACACTATCAAATGTCTATTGTAAGTCCCTATAAACAACATCCATAGACATTACTGTGTCCAGTACGTTAGTCTCCTCTTCAAAAAAGTTCAATGAGGTTTTTCACCATGACCACCTTGTCATTGAATCCATGCTGACTCTCCCTGAATAACTGACCATTTTCAAGGTCTTCAGTTACCCCCATCCTTGCTTATAGACTTCAACAATTTCTGCACTACAAACATTGGCTTAGTAACCTGTAATTCCCTGAATTTTCTCTCACATCCTTGTTAAATGTGAAGTGACATTTGCAAATTTCCAAGCCAGAGGTCTAACTCCTGTATCCAGGGTACTCTGAAAGATTATAGTCAGAGTGTCTACAATGTGGTCTGTTGCTACCTTTATCACCCTCAGATGGAGAATGTCAGAATCTGAGGGTTTGTCACTCTTTAGTTCCATTATTTTCCTCATTACAGATGTTTTTCTGACATTAATTTTATTCAGTCCCTGTCCCTAATCCCCTGTTCATTCCTTTGGGACTTCAGGCAAATCCTTTTCCTTTTCTACTGCAAATCTTGAGGTAAAGTATTTTTTTTTAACATGGCTGTCATTTCCCCATTGTCACTGACAATATCCCCCACTTTCAGTCTTTAATGCCAACATTGCTCCTAACCTCCCAGATTCCCTTTTATGGAACTGAAACATTTCTCCTTATTGATTTTGATATCCCTCACATGTTTCCTTTCAGGGTCCGTTTTGGTAGCTCTTCGAAGCTGCTTTGTGGCCCTTTGCATCTTTCCCATTCAGCAGATGATGTCATTTTACTTGCTTTTTTGCAAGCCCTTGTTTTAGTTTTATTCTTTCCCTAATCTCTTTTATTGTCCATTGCTGTTTGTTCGAAGAAGTGGAGCTTTCCCCTCTCAGGTATAAACTGGTTTTGTTTTACGTTGAATGTTTCTTTAAACATCCCCCACTGTTCTTCAGTTGTTTTACCCATGAGCAAATTTTCCTAGTTTACTATGGACAGTCCCTGTCTCATCTCGTTAAAGTCAGGCCTTACCTTAATCTCAAACTCTAGCAGCTGATTCATGCTTTTCACTTTCAAATGTGACATTGAACTCGATCATGGTATGATCACTATTTGATAAATGTTAATGTGCAAGTAGTTACTAACTAAATCTGGTTCATTATTCATTACTAATTCCAATATTGTTTGTCCCCTTGTTGTATCCAGGACCTATGGCTGTTGGTAACTATTCCGGATACCCTCCAGAAATTTACTACCTTTCTGACAGAGGGCTTGTTTCTCTCCCAATCTAAGTTAAAATTAAACTTCCCCATTAATAATGCACTGGCTTTGCTGCACACTTGCCTAATTCCTACATTTACACAATCCAGCACCTCAGAGCTGCTGCCAGGGGAGGGTCTGTATCCAACATCTATTACAGTTTTAGATCCTTTCCTGCTTTTCAGTTCCACTGAATGCTTTCCCCTCATTTTAACCTCCCTCACCATTGAAGTAATTTTGTTTCTAATGAATAAGGCTGCTCCACCTCTTCTGTCATTTCCCCAAGTCCATCCTGTGAACCTTATAACCCGATATATTTAGGTCCCAATCCTAACTTAGATTGGGAGAGAGACAAGCACTCTGTCAGAAAGGTAGTAAATTTCTGGAGGGTGTCCGGAATAGTTACCAAATATATCTCAGCAATTGATCCGACAGCAAAATCTTAAATTTGAATTTGTGCCCGCAGATTATTGTATTTATTCCTTACGCTCCGTGCATTCATGTATAGAACTCTCATTTGGTCCATTCGCTGGAATCTGTTCCTCAGCACTGATGCTGTATTTACCTCTTTCTTATTTCTCTCTATCTGTTTAATCAATATCCTTCTGATAGCTTTCCTGATATTGCCCAAATAGGACCTTTAGCCGATGTTGCCAATGTTGTTGTCTCAACACACACGACAACAACTGGATCCTCCTCCCCGCCCCCACTCCAATATCCTTTCAAGCTGGTTCGAGATGCCCCTTACCTGAGCACCAGGCAGGCAACACACCATGTGGGACTCTCAATCCTGCTCACAAAGCATGCTCTCAGTCCCCCTCATTATCAAATCCTCCTCTTTCCTTTGTGCTCCCCCTGCCTGAATGGCCTCCTGGACCATGGTGCAGTGGCTTTCATTCATTCATTCATAGGATATGAGCATCTCTGGCCAAGCCAATATTTACTGCCCATAGGGCAGTTAACAGACAACCACATGGAATCATACAATCATAGGGGAAATGAGGAAACTGGTGAAGTCGAATCTCTTTCAGTACATAGTTGAAGAGCTCATTTCCCCTCTCTCCACCTTACCCCAGTTCCAACCTTCCAGATCAGCACTATCCTCTTGACCTGTCCTACCTGCCAATCTCCCTTCCCACCTATCTGCTCCACCCTCCCCTCTGATCTATCATCTCCATCCCCACCCCCATTCACCTATTGTACTCTTTGCTACCTTCTCCCCAAACCCACCCCCCACCCCCATTTATCTCACCACCCCGGAGGCTCACTGCCTCTATTCCTGATGAAGGACTTTTGCCCAAAACGTCAATTTTCTTGCCCTCAGATACTGCGTGACCTGCAGTGCTTTTCCAGCACCACTCTGATTTAAACTCTGGTTTCCAGCATCTGCAGTCCTCACTTTTGCCTAGTTGAGATTAGATATCCCCCAGTTTACACATTTAATTTTTGCTTCATCTTTATCTCTTTACATGATGACTTTGAAACTTACAGACTTTGGTCACTATCACCAAAATGCTTACACTACATTTGCTCATTCTCCTGACAATCCTTTTCCTCATTGACACAGGGAGCAAGTACCTCATTCCTGTTGGACAATGAGCTGAGACTCCTGCAATACTACATTCATGCTGCGTCGACCTGCTCACTTATCATCACCCCCTCCTGTCCCTGACCACTGACTATAATTTGAAGCATTTAACCTACAAGGTGTGACTGTCTCCCCAAACACAGTGTCCAGGTAACTCTCCCCCTCCCCGATGTGTCGCAGTGTTTGAAGCTCAGATTCCAGCTCATCAACTCTGAGCTGGAGTGCCTTGAGCAACCAACACTTGCTGTAGATGTGGTCACTCTGAGCTACAATGGGCTCCACCAGCTTCCCCATCGCAATTACTACACATCGCCCGGCCCTGTATGTGGGAATTATTTGAGGAGCTTTTAATTTTTAAAAAAAATGCTGTCAGTCTTTAATTTTTAATCTGTAAAATATTTCCATCCAGGAGACAGAGAAGGCTCCAGCTCAGAAGGAGGCTCTTCAGCCCCTCATGTCAGTGCTAGCGGTTTAGTAACCTCATTCACGATGAACATCTCTGTTGAATGTTTGTTGTCAGGAAGTGATTGAGTCTGTTTTTATAGAGAGAATAACAGACAAATATGAACTGGTCCGAGAGAATCAGCATGGATTTACAAAGGTTCAGACATTGAAGGTTCAGTATGGTGGCTCAGTGGTTATCACTGCTGCCTCACAGCACCAGGGGCCCAGGTTCAATTCCAGCCTTGGATGTGTGCAGAGTTTGTACATTCTCCCTGTGTCTGTGTGGGTTTCCTCCCACAGTGCAAAGATCTGCAGGTCAGGTGAATTGGCCATTCTAAATTGCCCACAGTGTTAGGTGCATTAATTAAGAGGGAAATTGGTCTGGATGGGTTTCTCTTCGGATGGTCAGTGTGGACTTGTTGGGCCAAAGGGTCTGTTTCCACACTGTAGGGAATCTGATCTAATCATTAACTAACGAGGTTACACATTGTTCGGAGTTCCCTAATGTGGGATATAAGGGAATGCTGATGGCTATTTTCCATAGGGAATTTCAGAAGACATTTAAGAACATTTCACAAACGAAACATGGAATCAGATCTTGCACTCCACAATCACTTGATGAAGGAGCACCGCTCAGAAAGCTGGTGTTTCCAAATAAACCTGTTGGACTACAATCTGGTATTCTGTGATTTTTAACTTTGTACACGACAGTCCAACACCGGCACCTCCAAATCATGGAATCGGTTGGAATTTGAGAAATGCATTTACCTTGGGTCAGAAATGGGTCTGTCTAGGAGACAGAGAGGAAGGGTAATGTGCGTGTGTTCCAGTGAGCCAGATGTGAGTAGTGGTGTTGCCAGGGGTCTGTGCTGGGACCTAAGCTTTTCACGATATTTCTCAATGACTTGGATGTAGAAACAGAGAGCCATATATCCAAGATTGTTGACCACACTGATGTGGCTTGGAGGAGGTCACAGAGATAGGGAGGATGGAAGGACAGGGAGCGAATTGAGAACAAGGATGAGAAGTTGAAAATCAAGGTGTTGTTGGACCAGGAGCTTATGTCAGTCAGTGAGGATTGTGGTGGTTATGGTGCGATGGAAGACAGGGGCGGGGGGTGTGAGGTGGACTTGGTGTGAGTTTGAACAACGATAGCAGAGTTTGGGATGAGCTGATATTTAAAGAAGGCAGTGGCTGTGACATGGGCGTGGATAACATTGGAATGGTCACATTTGGCGTACCAAAAAAATGACTGAGATTTTCAGTGGCTGATCTTTATGATGTGGAGGACTTGGGCCTCAAATCAACCTCAAAGATGAGGCCAAAGTTATAAAGAGTCTGGTTGAGCAGCAGACAGTGCTCAGGGAGAGGGATGGAGTTTGTACCGGGAGCTGAAGAGGATGACTTTGATCTTCCCTATGTGTTTCCCAGTGAGCCTGGCTCCTCAGTCCTGACTGCTCTTAGCTGCTGTGATTGTCACTGATTGGACACTTATTATTAGAGATTCTGACCACAGCAGAAAGCCCCAGTGTAAAAAATAACTGCAAAGACTGTCAGATCGCAAGGTTGAAACTTCACCAAAAGAGGAAGTGAAAGAAGGAGCTCGGAGCAGCTGGGTATTTGTTACTGAGACGGGAGAAAACTGTGAACCAACTCCACTCCCTGGAATCTGACAACACAGGAGGCGGCCATTCAATCCATCATGCCTTTTAATTACCCAATTAGCCCCATTGCTCTCTCCCCATAACTCAGCAATTCTTTCCTATTGCGCTCAATCTCCAATTCCCTCTTATAGACCTCATGTCCACAGAGTGATACTGCTCTGAAGCTGGGCTTCAAATTGGCATCTCATTCATTCATTGGGAGACAAACTGCCTGGGCTGGGAAATGGAGTTCAGGATCCTGAACATTCCCTCTCCCCTCCTGAGGAACACTTCATTTGGTTTTGCATATTCACTTGTGGGAAGGGGCTTCACCGGCTGGGCCAACATTTTTTACCCTGTCCCTAGTTGCCCTGGAGAAGGCGGTGGGAAGCTGCCTTCTTGAATTGTTAGCGTCCACAAGCTGTAAATTGACTCACAATGCTCTTGGGGAGGGAATGCCAGCATTTTGACCCAGCAACAGTGAAGGAACAGTGATACATTTCCAAGTCAGGATGCTAAGCTTTTTTTGAAGGGAACTTGCAGCTCACAGTGTTCCCGTGTATCTGCTGCTCTTGTTCTCAATGGAAGTGGACGTGGGTTTGGAAGGAAACCATAAGGACTGCAAATGCTGTAAATCCGAGACAAAAATAGAAATTGCTGGAAAAGCTCAGCAGGTCTGGCAGCATCTGTGAAGAGAAATCAATGTTAACATTTCGTGCTCTGATTTCTCTCCACAGATGCTGCCAGATCTGCTGAGCTTTTTGTGCAATTTCTATTTTCCCGTATGGGTTTGGAAGGTGCTATCTGAGGATCTTTGGTGGGTTTCTGCTGAGCATCTTATCAATAATACACACTGCTGCTATGGAGCAGTGGTGGGAGTGGATGCTTTGTGGATGTGATGCCAATCAAGGAGGCTGCTTGGCTCTGGATGGTATCAAGCTTTCTGAGTGGATAAGAATGACATAGGATATGATAGACATAGACAGGAATGGATTCGAGGGATATGGGCCAAATGCAGGCAAATGAGAGTAGTTCACTTCAGAAAACCTGGTCAGAATATAGAAGTTTGCCTTAAGGGTTTGTTTCTGTACTGCATGACTCTGTGACACCATTATTCTATGAATGTTGATAGTGGGGATTCAGTGATGGTAATAGGATTCGCTGTCAAGGGACGATGGTTAGATTGTCTATTATTGGTGATGGTCATTTGCTGGTATTTGCAAGGCACCAATGGAAATATTGCTTCTCAGATAAAATTGGATATTGTACAGATATTGCTGCATTCGAACATGGACTGTTTCAGTATATGAGATGTTCAGATTGTGCACTCATTGGCAATGCTCCCCATTCATGATCATTGCCTTGAGTTGCAATATCTGTTTGGAGTCTGTCCTTTTTAGCACGGTGATAATACCACACACCAAAATGGAGGGTATTCTCAATGTGAAGGTCAAACTTTGTTTCTACAAGGACTGTGTTATGGTCACTCTTACCAATACTGTCAAGGACAGATGCATCTACAGCCACAAGATTGGTGAGGATGGGGTCAAGTACGTTTTTCCATCTGTTTGGTTCCTTCACCACCAGCTGCAGAGCCAGTCCCTCAGCTACGTCCAAAAAGAACCAACCAGCTCGATCAGTAATGCTGCTGCCGAGCCACTCTCAGTGGTGGACATTGAAACCCCCACCCAAAGTACATTCTGTGTTGTCACCACCAAACTTCCACCAAGTACTGTTCAACATGGAGGAGAGACTGATTCATCAGCCGAGGGAGCAAAATATCTTGTAATCACCAGGATGTTTAGGCTGGGGTCATGAGACTTCATGGGGTCCGGAATCAACTTTGAGGCCTCTCAGTGTAACTCCCTCCTGGCTGTGAGTATGGCTGTGTCAAGCTGTTTTAGATTAGATTAGATTACTTACAGTGTGGAAACAGGTCCTTCAGCCCAACAAGTCCACACCGACCCGCCGAAGCGCAACCCACCCATATATTTACCCCTTACCTAACACTACGGGCAATTTAGCATAGCCAATTCACCTGACCCGCACATCTTTGGACTGTGGGAGGAAACCGGACCACCCGGAGGAAACCCACGCAGACACGGGGAGGACATGCAAACTCCACACAGTCAGTCGCCTGAGTCGGTAATTGAACCCGGGTCTCAGGCGCTGTGAGGCAGCAGTGCTAACCACTGTGCCACCGTGACGCCCACGGTTGCTTGACTAGTCTGTGAGACAGCTCTCCTGAATTTGGCACTTTCCCCCAGATGTCAGTAAGGAGGATGGAGCAGGTATGTCAATACCTTTACTGTCTCTGCATCGATGCCTGTGGTCCGTCCGGTTTCATTTCTTTGTTGAGAGGTCGTCACAATTGATACAACTGAGAGCCTTGCTGGGCCATTTCACAGGGCAATAGAGAGTCAACCACATTGCTGGGGGGCAGTGCCAAGGATCCAAACATCACATTCTGACCTCCCCGACTTTCCCATTCTGTATGTGGAAGGCTGAAGCCTGCCAGCAGGATATTCAACCACAGGGGCTTTCACAGCCTCTGCACAATTCTGTCCCCACATTAACTCAACACAAATGTTGAATTCGCATCGCACCTTCAATATCCAAAACATTCCAAGAATGTTCACAAAGTTGCAGTAAGAGGGATGGGGGAGGGGGTGGATGAACTTAAGAACTAGGAGCAGGAGCAGGCAATTCAGCCCCTCGAGCCCACTCCACCATTTAATACAATCATGGCTGATCCCATCTCAGACTCAACTCCACTTTCCTGCTCACTCTCCATCATCCTTTAACCCATTAGTCGTTAAATGTCTGTCCATTTCCATCTTGGTGTAAGACCGCGAAATGACCACTCCATTTCAGACAGTTGGGCTTTATGGAGCGGGTGGAAGGAAGGTGGGAGAGGACATCAGGATTATGGAGTTAGGAGGTGGGATGAACAGGAATAAGGGTTTCTGTGGTCAAGGGGCTGACATAGTGCAGAGAGACAACGTTGTGGAGATAGAAAAGAGGCCGACGTGATGGAGATGATGTGCGGTTTGAAGCTCAGATACTGAAGGGTGCAGTGGCATGGAAGCCCATGTTTACTGGTCTCTATTGGAGGATCAGTGGGAACAGGATGCATGCCTACTGGTCTCTATTGTAAGGTTCAGGGTAAAGAAGGCCCTAGTTTACTGGTCTCTACTGAAGTGTCTTGTGAGATGGTGACCCATGTTTACTGGAGTTTATTGGATGATCCAGTGGGCTGGGGGCCTGTGATTACTGGTGTCTATTGAAGGGCCCAGTGTAATGGAGGTCCATGTTTACTGATATGTATTGGATGATCCAGTGGTATAAAGATCCATATATACTGGTCTCTGCTGGACATCCAGTGGGAAGGAGGCCTTTGTTTGCTGGTCTCCATTAGAGAGTCCAGTGGGTCATGGACATCATGGTGGGTGTGGGACTCAGTTTCTTTCTGTTGTAATTGTGTGATGGTCCTGACCTCATCCCAGTAAAACACCCTGACCCAGAGCCTGACTGTGGAAGGGGAAGGAGAGGGGAAAGGATTGGAACATGTTGTGGATGGACAGGATGGGTCAGTGTGTCAGAGCCTGTCCTGTCCCCCTAGCTCACACTGATGGCCTGAGGATCTCCTCTCTCTGCTGGATCTTCATGGAATGAGGTTTGTGTCCAAACCAGTCCCCATGAGAATAGGCCAACGGCACAGAACTGTCTTCATTTAACAAGAATCTGTCCATCATCTTGAGACAGGCTAATGCCTGGTCAATGTGGGAAATGAGGCCTTAGTCCAGGATAAGACATGCTTCTGAGGTTAAGGGTTTACATCCATTGTTGTAGTTCTGTTCGCCGAGCTGGGAATTTGTGTTGCAGACGTTTCATCCCCTGTCTAGGTGACATCCTCAGTGCTTGGGAGCCTCCTGTGAAGCGCTTCTGTGATGTTTCCTCCGGCATTTATAGTGATTTGTCTCTGCTGCTTCCGGTTGTCAGTTCCAGCTGTCTAATGCAGTGGCCTGTATATTGGGTCCAGGTCGATGTGCATATTGATTGAATCTGTGGATGAGTGCCATGCCTCTAGGAATTCCCTGGCTGTTCTCTGTTTGGCTTGTCCTATAATAGTAGTGCTGTCCCAGTCAAACATCCATTAGTGGGATAGAGCAGAGGGAGATTTGCCCTGCAATTAACTGTCACCACCTGGGATACTGTGGGAAAGAGAGGGAAGATAGGCAGAATGATAGCTGAAGGGAGAGTGTGTCTGAGAGAGAGAGAGAGAGAGGGAGGTGTGTCTGCGATAGTGTGAGATGTGTAGAGGGAGCGAGAGAGATGCAGATGGAAGTAGAGATGGTGAGGTTGAGGGAAATGGGGAAAGAAATAGGGTGTGAGATAGTGTGACTAAGACGGACGGAGAGAGAGAGAGAGAGAGACCAGCTAGGTGGAGAGGAAGGATGGAGAAAGAAGAAGGAATAGATAAGAAACAAGAAAGGGAGGAAGTGAGGGAAACAGTGAGAGATGGAGAAATAGAGATTATGAGACAGAGTGAGAAAGTGTGAGTGAGTTGAAGAGAATGATGATGGGACAGAGTGCGAGAGAGAGAGAGAGAATGGGAGAGATTAAGAGTGCCAAAGAGAGAGATAGAGAGAAAGAGTTGGCAGATGTGAGACAGAATGGGAAGAGAGAGAGAGTGATAAAGAGAGAAAGTGATAAAGAGACAGAGACAGGATCTGGTCACCACATTGTGGGAAGGAAGTGATTGTACTCGGGAGGGTTCAGAGATTTCCCAGGATGCTGCCTGGGCTGCAGGGTCTGAGTGATGAGGAAAGATTGGAAAGACTGGGGTTGTTTTCCTTGGAGCAGTGAAGGTTGAGAGGAAACCTGACAGAGGACTGTAAGGTTATGAGGGTCACAGATAGATTCGACAGGAAGGCACTTTTTACACGGATAAAGGTGTCAGAAACTGAGGGTAATACAGACACGGAAACACAGAAACAGGAGTAGCCCACTCAGCCCTTTGTGTCTGCTCTGTCATTCAGTATGATCATGGCTGATCCTCCATCTCAAAGCCATATTCCTGCTTTCTCCCCATTCCATTCATGCTGTGAAAAGGCAAAACAATAATCTTGAATATATTCAATTCTCTCTCCTCCATAGCTGTCAGGATCGTAGGTACAGAGTTCAACAGGTTGACTACCCTCTGAGTGAAGAAATGTTTCCTCATCTCAGTCCTAAATGGTCAACTTTGTATCCCCCAAGACTGGGTCCCCGGTTCCAGAATTCCCAACCAGGGAAACCTCCTCCCTGCCCAGCCCTGTTAGAAATTTATACATTTCAATCTGATCCCCTCTTATCCTTCTGAACTCAAGTGAGTTCAGGCCCAGTCGACTTAGAGAGTGAGAGGTGAGTTGAGGAGAAATGTTTTCACCCAGAGGGTGCTGGGAGTCTGGAACTCACTGCCTGAAAGGCTGGCTGAGTCACAAACTCTCGTGACATTGCAGCAATGTTTAGATATACATTTGTGTTGCTGTAGCTTCCAGGCCTATGGACCAAGAGCGGGAAAATGGGATTAGTTTGTCAAGCTCTTTGTTGTCCAGCACAGACACAATGGGCCAAATGGTCTAATTCAGCGCAGTTCACATCAATATCTCTCTAGGATAGACAGACAGAGAGGGAGAATGGCGGAGACAGAGAGAGAGAAGTGAAAGTGTGAGGGGCTGATGTGGCTCTCTCTGCCTAATGCCATTTACATACTGAGGAACACCCAGTCAGACTCTCACAGGCTGCAGCTTTATAAAGCAGAGCCCAGTGAAGGGAGAGTTTATCAGGAACCAGGCACAGGGACAGGAGCACACACCATGATTTCACACATCCAGCTGATCTGGCCCCTGGCATTCTGTGTCTCAGGTACAAATCTCTCTCCTTCCACCTTGAATCTTTAGCTGCTCTCCATTTCACTCCAATTCCACTGACTTGTGATTGAAGGGAAAATGCTGAAACCAGAGGAATGCTCAGTGTCTCCAACAATCTCTCATTTGACAGGCTCTTTGTGTGACAGTTCTGACTGCATTGTGTTTCTCTCTGACCCCTCAGGTATCAGTGGGGACATCACCATGACCCAGTCTCCCCCGGTGCTGTCAGTGGGACTGGGCCAGACCGCAACCATCACCTGTAAGGCCAGTCAAAGCATTAGCAGCTACCTTGCTTGGTACCAGCAGCGAGAAGGTCAGAAACCCTCTCTCCTGATCTATGCTGCAACAACTCGATTCACAGGAGTCTCCGATCGATTCACCGGCAGTGGATCAGGGACCAGTTTCACCCTGACAATCAGCAACATTCAGAATGAGGATGTCGCTGACTATTCCTGTCAGCAGTATTACAGCTGGCCTTTTACGTTCGGTAAAGGAACCAAGCTCAGACTGAGTAAGTAAACCTCAATCCTCTGTTATTAACCCTGTCAATACTGAAACACACTTTCTAAAATACAGTTGCTGATTTGTTGAAGGTGTTAGTGGGGAGCTGCAGTGAATGAAATGGTTGATTGAGGAGCACTGTGTCTAACAGGGTGTCCAGCTGTATTTCTTTACTTTCATGCCCGCTTTAAAAAAAGCAAGATATAAGTCAGTAAGTTTTACTCACCGTGTGGAGGAGCTCTGTCCATTTGCAGCCTGTGGTCCCATTCCTGCAGCATGGAGTGAAATCAGTGAGTAGCCTCCTGCCAGTCTCAGTGTGACGGACACGGGGCAGAGTTTGATGTGAGCTCTGGCTCCCTGTCCCAGTCTCTGATCTCACTGACCTCAGCAGCAGCAGCAGCAGCAGCAGCAGCAGCACAGTGAGACACCGAGCTCCCACCTCCCCCAGCTTCAGCTCTGCTCAATCACACAATCACAGAATTGTTACAGCGCACAAGAAGGCCATTCTGCCCATCCTGTTTGGACTAGCTCTCTGAATGAGCAATTCACTGAGTGTCATTCTCCTGCCTTCTCCCTGTCACCCTGCACATTGTTCCTTTTCAGATAACAGTCTCATTCCCTTCGGAATGTTTCAATTGAAGCTGCCTCCACCACACTCAGGCAGTGCATTCCACACCTTAACCACCCACTGGCTGAAAATGTTTTCCCTCATCTCACTTTTCTTACTTTTCCAATTACTTTCAATCTGTGGCCTCTCGGTCTCAATCCTTTCACAAGTGGAATCATTTTCTCCCTATTTACTCTGTTCCAGGCCCCCTCCTGATTTTGAATTTCTGGAACAATTCTCCTCGCTGCCTTCTCCAAAGACTTGAAGGTGCCGGTGTTGGACTGGGGTGGACAAAGTTAAAAATCACACAACACCAGGTTATAGTCCAACAGGGGGTTTATTTGGAAGCACTAGCTTTCGGAGCGCCCCTCCTTCATCAAATGGTTGTCAGCGGTGCTCCAAAAGCTAGTGCTTCCACATTAACCTGTTGGACTATAACCTGATGTTGTGTGATCTGTAACTTTCTCCAAAGAAGACAGTCCCAAATTCTCCAATCTATCTTCATAACTGATATTCCTCATCCCTGGAATGATCTTTGTGCATATGTTTGCCAGCTCTACAAAACATTCACCTCCTTCCTGCATTATTCACATTATTTATGTCCCTCATGATTTTATAAACCTCTGTAAGGTCACTCCTCAGCCTCCGGCACTTCAGGGTAAAAGATCTCAGTTTTTCCAGCCACTAATGTTCACAGAGTCAGACAGCGTGGAAACAGATCTTTCGGTCTAACTCCTCCATGCTAACTAGATATCCAAAACTGACCTCATCCCATTTGCCAGCATTTAGCCCACATCCCTCTAAACCCTTCCTATTCATGTACCCATCCAAACATCTTTTAAATGTTATAATTGTATCTGTCTCCAGCATTTTCTCTGACAGCTCGATCTGGACACGCACCACCCTCTGTGTGACAAGTTACCCCTCAGGTCCCTTTTGGATCTTTTGCCTCTCATCTTAAACCTATACCCTCTAGTTTTGCATTCCCTTTCCCAAGGCAAAGACCTGGGATGTACACCCTGTCCATGCCTGTCAAGATTTTATAAACATCTATAAGGCCACCCCTCAGTCTCCGATCCTGCAGGAAAAATAACCTCTTCCGACAGTTCAAACCCTCCAGTTCCAGGCAACATCCATGTAAATCTTTTCTCCAGAATTTTAAGTTTAACAGCATCCTTCCTATCACAGGATGATCAGAATTGTTCACATTATTCCCAAAATAGCCTCACCAATTTCCTGTACAGCTGCAAATGATGTCCCAACTCTGATACTTAGTGCAGTGACCAATAAAGGCAAGTGTACCCAACACCTTCTTCATCTCCCTGTCTCCCTGTGACTTCACTGTCAAGGAATAATGCCCCTGCCCCTGCCCATGCACCTGCCCCTGCCCCTGCCCCTGCACCCTGCACCTGCCACTGCCCCTGCCCCTGCACCGGCCACTGCCCCTGCCCCTGCACCCTGCACTTGCCCCTGCCCCTGCACCCCGAGGTCACTTTGTTGAGCAACACCCCACAGGGCCCCACCATTAACAGTACAAGTCCTGCCCTGGTTTGATTTTCCAAAATGCAACATCTCACATTTATCTAAATTGAACTCCATTTGTCACACGTTTAGATCGGAGCGGTGCTGGAAAAGCACAGCAGGTCAGGCAACATCCGAGGAGCAGGATAATTGACGTTTCAGGCAAAAGCCCTTCATCAGTATTCCTCTAGCTGAAAAGTCGATTTTTCTGCTCCTCGGATGCTGCCTGACATGCTGTGCTTTTCCAGCACCACTCTGATCTAAACTCTGGTTTCCAGCATCTGCAGTCTGCACTTTTGTCCATTTGCCACACCTCTGCCCATTTCCCCAAATGATCAAGGTCCCACTGTACTCTCAGATATGCTTCTTCACTATCCACTGTACCACCAATTTTGGTGTCATTTACAAACTCGCCATAATTCCTATATTCACGTCCAAATCATTTATTTAAATGATTAAAAGCCATGGACCCAGCACCAATCCTTGTGGCACACAGCTGACATCTGACCTCCAGTCTGAAAAGCAACCACTTACCACTACTCTCTGTCTCCTATCTTGAAGTCATTTTTTTTTACCCAAATGGCTAGCTCCCCTGGATCCCATGTGGCCTAATCTTACTAATCAGTCTATCATGTGGAACCTTGTCAAATGCTTTGCTGAAGTCCATATAGACAGTGTGTACTGTTCTGCCTACCCCAATCTTCTCTTCAAACAACCTCAATCATGTTAGTGAGACATGATTACCATGCACAAAACTGCATTGATTGTCCAAATGCATGTAAATCCTGTCCCTCAGAATTCACTCCAATAACTTACCCAGCAATGACATCAGACTCACTGGTTTATAGTTCCCTGGCTTTTCCTTACAGCCTTTCTTAAATAATGGTTAACATTAGCCAACCTCTCTGGTTCTCCAGAACCTCACTCATGGCGGTCAATCAGAAACATACCTCAGCAAGGGTCCAACAATCTCTTTCCTCGCTTTCCACAATGTCCTGGGATACACCTGATCAGGTCCTGGAGATTTATCTACCATCTTGCACTTTAAGAAATCCTCTTCTATAATGTGGACTTGTGTCAAGACATTACTATTTACTTCCCAAGTTCCCAAATTTCCATGTCTTTCTCCATGAAAAATACTGACCTGGAATATTCATTTAAGACCTAAACCATTTCCTGTGGATCCACCCAGAGGTACATTGTTCATCTTCATGGGGCCCTATTCTCTCTCTAGTTACTCTTTTGCCCTTTTCTTATTTACCATAATTCTACCACTTTTGCCCTTGAGTAAGTTCAGGAATTGTTTGCCCTCCTTCAAATGTATCTCGAATATACCTGGTCCACATCCTCTATTATTCTTTTCAGGACTTTCCTGCCAACCTTTGATCCCACTTTATTCAGATCCGATACATCCATATCCTATAGAAGCTGGCATTTTCCTCAGTGAAGATGTTTGACCCTGAAAAGGCCTTTGTTCTTTTCTACCGTCACCCTCAACTTTGTGATACAATGATCACTCTTCCTTAAGTGTCCTCTCACTGACACTTGATCCACTTGGGCCTCCTCATTCCCAAGATCCAGATCTAGCAGAGCCTCCTTTTTCATTGGCCTGGAAACATGCGGCTGGAGAAAATTCACATGAACACACTCTCACGACTCTGGCCCCTCTGTCCTTCACATTGCTACTACCCCAGTCTATATTCAGAAATTAAAGAAATTCCACCCCCCCAACCCCATTTGTAATGACTATTATATTTGCAGGTCACTGTAAATTCCTTGCAAATGTATCCCTCTAAATCCTTCCCATTGGGTGGTAACTTATTGACTGCACTGATGATTCTGTGGACCTTGGTGTTCCTCTCTGGTATTACTTCCTGACTCCCACAGCTCTGCCAAGTTAGTTTAAACCCTCTCCAACAGCACGAGTAGATCACCTCAAAGGAGCTCAGTGCCAGCTCTGTTCAGGAGCAACGCTGTCTGGTCTATCCAGGTCCCATCTCCCCCAGACCCACTCCCAATGTCACAAGAATCTAAAACCCTCCCTCCTGGATCCTCTTTCCAGCCCCACAGTCACTTGTGTTATCCTCCTGCTCCTCTTGTCACTTGCGTGGGCCACTGGGAGTAATCTGAAGATTCCTACTTTTGAGTTCCTGATGTTAATTCCCTTCTGAGCTCCCTAAATTCTGACAGCAGGACTACATCCCTTTTCTCCCTCTGTCACTGGGACCGATGTGGACCACGACTGCTGTCTGTTCCCCCTCTCCCCTCAGGGTGCTCTGCAGTCGCTCAGTGACATCCTTGACGCTGGCACCAGGGAGACAACACACCATCCTGGATTCCCATCTGCAGCTGCAGAAACACCTATCGATGCCCTCAGTCTCAAATCTCCTTTCACGATCACTCTTCCAGTCTTGCTAATACCACCCCGCCCTCCCCCCCGCCCCGGCAACCCCCCATTATAGCTGAGTCACCAGTGATGCCATGGACTTGGCTCTGGCTGCACTCTCCAGATGAACCATCATTCTCATCAGGATTCTGAACTGTATCCTGGTTGGAGAGTAGGATGCCAGGGGACTCTTATACTAGCTGCCTGATCCTTTTGGACTGTCTGCTGCTCCCCCATTCCCTTTCTCCCTGCATACTCTGAGGCTGCAGAGTGACCATATCTAGAAACGTGCTCTCCACGGAGCTCTCAGCCTCACGGACGCTCCGCACTGACACCAGCTGCTGCTCAAGCTCCAAAACCCAGAGCTCTAACTGCTGTCACAGACCTCACTTCCTGTACTCATGGTATTCCAGGAGCTGGGAAACATTCTGAAATTCCCACATGGATGCACACTCTCTCCACTCTTTGGTTGTCTCTTGGCAAAGTTCTGATGACAAACAGCTCCAGGAGGGCTCACAGTCCAGTGGGTTCAGTGTTCCAAGGTTTTGGGGAAACTCTCCAGAAGTCTTTAAGAAATAGGAGCAGAAATCAGCCAATCAGCCCATTGAATCTGCTCTGCCATTTGATCTTGGCTGATATGCTTCTCACCCCCATTCTCCTGCCTACTCCACAGGAACGTTCGATCCCCTTCACAATCACGAACCTATCTATCTCTGTCTTAAGTACACTTAGTGACTTGGCCTCCCCTGCCCTCTGTAACAATGAGTTCCACAGATTCACCACCTTCTGGCTGAAGAAATTCCTCCTCACCTCAGCTCAAAAGGGTCGGCCCTTCATTCTGAGGCTGTGCCTTGGTTCCCGAGTCTGTCCTGCATCGACTCTATCCAGGCCTATCTGTATTCTGCAAATTTCAATAAGATCCCTCCTCATCCTTCTAAATGCCATTGAGTACAGACCCAGAGTCCTCAACCACGCCTCATATGACAAGCCTTTCATCCCCAGGATCATTCTTGTAAACCCCTCCAATGCCAGCACATTGTTTCTTAGAATATGGGTCCCTAATCTGCTCACAATATTCCAAATGCAGTCTGACCAGAGCCTTACACAGCCTCAGCAGTACATCTCTGCTCTTGTATTCTGGCCCTATTGAAATGAATGCGAACATTTCATTTGCCTTCCCAAGCACAAACTGAACCTGCCTGTTAAACTGAAGGGAATCCTGAATGAGGTTTGTGCTTTAGATTTCCAAAGGCTTTCCTCATTTAGCAAACAGTCTTTGCATCTCTTCTTCCTCCCAAAGTGCACACCCTCACACTGTAACACATTGTATTCTATCTGCCACTTCTTTGCCCACTCTCCGAGCCTATCCAGGAGCTTTTACAGCCTTCCCACTTCCTCAACACTGTCCCTCCACCTACCTCATGTCACCTGCAAACTTAGCAACAGTGTCTTCACTTCCTTCATCCAGATTGTTAATGTATAACGTGAATAGTTATGGCCATAACATTGACAACTGCAGAACTCTACTAGTCACCAGTGGCCATTGTTCCTCATGCTCTGCTTTATGCCAACCTGCCAGTCTTCAATCCATGCCACTACATTGCCACTAATACTGTGGGCGCTTATCTTATGTCAAATGCCTTGTGGAAATCCAAATAGATTACTTCCTCGGACTCTCCTTTGTCTGACTGGCTCATTGCCTCCTCAAAGAATTCTAACAGATTTGCCAGGCATGACGTCTCCTTGATGAAGCCATTGCACTTCCAATCCTCTGCAATTTCATCCTTAAATTGAAGTCTAAAACCTTACCAACAACTGAGTCCTGGCTAACTGGCCTACAATGTCCCACCTTCTATCTCCCTCCCTTCTGAAACAGGGGTGGTATGTGAGCCATTTTCCTGTCCCTTGCCCCCACCAAATCCGTCCCCATCTCACCTCCATACCCTGACTCCATTGATTACTGAAAGATCATCACCAATGCCTCCACAATCTCCTCAGCGATCTCCTTCAGAACACATGGGTGTAGTTCATCCAGTCTCGTTGCGTTATCCATATTCAGACCTTTCAGCTTCCCCAGTACCTCCTCCTTAGTGATGGCCACTACACTCCCCTCCGACCCCTGACAGTCTTGAATTACTGGGACACTGCTGGTGTTTTCCATGGTGCAGACTGAGGCAAAATATCTATTCAATTCCTCTGCTATTCCTTCATTTCCTGTTATTCTTTCTCCAGCCTCATTTTCCAGTGATCCATAGTCTATTTTTGACTCCCTCTTCCTTTTTATACACCTGATAAAACTCCTGCAATCTTCTTTTATATTACTGGCTAGATAACTCCCACATTTCACATTCTCCACCCTTAATGCTTTTTCAGTTATCCTCTGCAGGTTTTTAAAGGCTCCCTAATCCTCGGGCTTCCCACTATTCTCCACCACATTGAGTGACCTTTACTCAACTGAAATACTGTTCAATCTGATTGCAACTTCTCCCTCTCAAACTACAGGGGGAATTCTATTGTATTATGGTCACTTATCCACAGGGATACTTTCACCTTAAACTCACTAATCAAGTTTGCCTCAATACACATCACTGAATCCAGACCTGCCAGTTCCATAATGGCTCAACCACAAGCTGCTCCAAAATCATCGACATTCCATGAAACCTTTCCTTGAGATACACTACCCAGCCCACCTATCCATTGAAGTCTGCCCTGACATTTTCTGTCTCCTAATTGATTTCCTTCCCCACACCCTGATTACTGCTTGGAGACCTGGACATAACTTGCATCAGATTCTTTATTTATTGCAGTTCCTCAGCTCTACCCACACAGATTCTACACCTTCTAACTCTACATCACTTCTTGCTATTGATTTAATTTCATTTCTCACTAACAAGGCAACTCTTCCCCCTCTGCCAATCTGCCCGTCCTTTTGATAGGACACGTAACCTTGGATATTTAGTTCCCAGCCCGAATTCCCTTTCAGCCATGTCCCTGTGATACCCACAACATCGTACCTGCCAGTTTCAATCTGTACTACCAGCCCATTGTGTATATTGTGTGCATTTAAGTACAACACCCTTAGTCCTGCATTGATTGCTCTCCTTCCCATCATTGTCCCCTTATCTGCTGTGCTTTATGTTCGATTCCTGATCCTTTCTGTACTCTCTGTCCTTTTACATCTTCTAGAAAAATGAATAACCTTTCCTGAGCCCTCCTCAACTTTAACTAGTTTAAATTCCTTGGAAACTCAATTTACCTGGAATTGTGACATCACTTTGTCAACCTTACTCAGAATGCTTTGTGCATTTAGATACAAACTCTTTAAGTTTGTTCTATTATTGATTTTCCCTGCACTTTTATGATCCCTTTGATATTCAAAAATTCCATCCCTTTCTTTTATTTTTTGGTAACAATCAATCCCATCACTAACCAGCAATCCTACCTTCTCCTTTACCTTCCATTTTCTCATTTTCCATCCAACTGAACCAAATTACTTTCTCTTTGGGTTGAGTTCAGGCCAATATTTATCGTTGAGCCAACATCATTATTGGTCTTTGATCTCATTGCTTCTAGTGGGATCTTGCTGTGCAGAAACTGGCTGCCACGTTACTGACATTGCAACAGTGACTGTTTGTCAAACAAAACTGTCTGTAAATGTCTTTGGGAGAGCCTGAAGTGTTAAGGGCTGGATTGAAATACAATTAGAGTCAGAGGGATGGACAGCACAGAATCCGACCCTTCGGTCCAACTCGTCCATGCTGACCAGATATCCGAAATTAATCTAGTCCCACTTGCCAGCATTTGGCCCATATCCCTCTAACATCTTTCTATTTACATACCCATGCCTTTTAAATGTTGTAATTGTACCAGCCTTCACCACCTCCTCTGGCAGCTCATTCCATACATTTAACACCCTCTGATTGAAAACGTCCCTTAGGTCCCTTTTAAATCTTTCCCCTGTCACCTTCAGCCTATGCCCTCCAGTTCTGGACTTCCCAACTCTGGAGAAAAAATCTTCTCTATTCACTCTATCTATGCCGCTCATGATTTTATAAACCTCTATACGATCACCCATCAACATGCAATGATCCAGGGAAAACAGCCTCAGCCTATTCAGCCTCTCCTTTTCATGCAAACCCTCCAACCTTGGCAACATCCTTGTCAATCATTTTAAGATTCGCAACATTTTTCCTACAGCAAGGAGAACTGAATTGCACACAGTATCCCAAAAGTGCCCTAACCAATGTCCTGTACAGCCGCAACAGCTCCCAACTCCAATACTCAATGCACTGACAAATAAAGGAAAGCAAACCAAATAACTTTGTCACTTCCCTATGTACCTGCAACTTCATCTTCAAGGAACTATTCTTCATTTTTTGGAATAACTGAGAGTCTTTCAGTTGTGAAAGATGCCATTCCATGGCACTATTGGATGAAGAGCAGGCAGTTCCCCCTGGTGTCCCTGGTCAATATTTATCCCCCAGTCAAAATCACTCAGAATGTATTTCTCTGCTAATTATCACATGGTGTTTGGGATCTCGCTGTGCACAGTCTGCTGGAAAGATCCAGTGGGACACCCTGAGTTGGGGACAGGTGCTACACAAGTGCAAGTCTTTCTTGAAGGTTGGAGTCTCCTGATCAGGATCCTCATCCATTGTCTGCGCACTCTCACCTTCCAGGAGTCATGGGGTCATTAGGAGCAGTGACCCTGTCTGACCCTAGGACACTGAGACTCTTTGCAGCCTCACCCTTGACCTCAGCCCAATAGTGTGCAGCAAGGTTTGAAATATAATCTAGAATCTTCTACACAGACACCCCAACGTGATTCTTTCCTGACGTGTGTGTGGATCCGAGTCTTCTCCAATGTTCTTGGATAAAGTTCTCCTGATCTGTGGGTAATCGGAGGTTTGTTAAAGAGATACCACGCTCCATCCCACTTTCCAGCTCTTGCTCCATAGCTCTGGAAGTTTTGCTGTTTCAAGTGAACATCTAAGTGTTTTTTCAATGTGATGAGGGTTTCTGCCTCTCCCACCCTTTCAGACAGTGAGTCCCACATCCCACCAAGCTCTGGGTGAAAACAAAGACCCTCAACCCCCCTCTAATCCTGCCCCAACTGATTTCAATCTCTCCCCATGGTTATTGCCCTCTGTGCTGGTGGAAATCAGTCCTTCCTACCCACTCTGTCCAGGCCCCTCATCATTTTACACACCACCATCAAATCTCCCCTCAGCCTCCTGTGTTCCAAAGAAAACAGTCCCAGCCAATCCAATCATTCCGCAAAGCTCAAAGTCCCCACTCCAGACAAACTCCTCCTCTGTCGCCATCTCTAATGGAATCACATCCTTCCTGTATGTGGTGACCAGAACCGTACACAGTTCTCTCACTGTGCTCTAACTGGGGTTTTATACAGTTCCAGAATAAACAAACACCTTGCTTTCACAGTCAACCAAAAATGAGATAAGGGAGGTGATGGTCTAATGGTGTTATTGCTGAGCTGTTAATCGAGAGATCCAGGTAATGTTCTGGGGACCAGGGTTAGAATCCAGCAGATGGTGGCATTCAAATTCATTCAAAACAACATCTGCAATTAAGAGACTAATGATGACCATGAAACCATCGTTGATTGTCAGGAAAAAGCATCTGATTCCCTTATGTCCTTTAGGGAAGAAAACTGCCATCCTTACCATGTGACCCCAGACCCACAGCAATGTGGGTGACTCTAAACTGTCCTTTGGGTGATTAGGGATGGGCAATAAATGCTGCCGATCCAGCAATGCCCTCATTCCATCAAGGGAAAAAGAAAAACAGTTTATCCCATGTGTCTTCTGAACCACCTCACTGACCTGCATTAATCATCATGGCCACATCTTCCACCTCCACACCCATCTGACTTCCAGCTTCAAAATGATGAGAGACATTCCTTCATTATCTGAGAAACAGATAGAAACATCAAACACAGGAGCAGCAGTAGGCCATTCGGCCCTTCAAGGCCTGCTCCACCCTTCAATATGATCATGGCTGTTCATCCAACACAGTCCCCTGTTCCTACTTTCTCCCCACATTCTTTGATCCCTTTAATCCTAAGAACTGTATCTAATTCCTTCTTAAATACACATTGCATCTAATTCCCTTTTGCTGGAAAAATGGATGACAATTATTGGGTTGTTGTTTTTTGACCAGTATGGACACAATGGGCTGATGGGTCTTTTGGGCCCCTATGACTCTATTGTTATTTATTATGAATAACTGGGTACCAAGGGCTGACCCTGTGGCACCCTAAGTTGTTATTACCTGCCATTCAGAAAAAGACTCATTCTTTCTGTGCTGCCTGCCAACCAGTTCCCAATCCATGTCAGTACGTGAACCCCAATCCTCTTGTTTCTTTGGTCTAGATGTGGGAGTCCCACCCTTACTCATTGTGGGAACAGATTCTGAACAGTCTGTCTCATCCTTCGAGGGCTCCCACTGCCCTGACACTGATTTCCCATCATGCCATTGGTTCCGATCCACTTTTACCAAAGCACCACACAGTTTAGTAAAATGAAAACTTTTACACTTGCTCCATGGTTCTCCATTTCCATTCCTCCTCTCAATCTCACTGAGTTCTAATCAGTGTCACTAAAATGCTTCCCCATCGATAGCCCTTCCAGCTTCCCACATTCATTCCATAACTGATGGTCCAAAATTGTCCCTTCTCTCTCTGCTGCTTCACCATCACCTTCTCAGGGACATCTAGGGACGGTAATGAATGCTGGCCCTGCCAGTGACACTCAGATCGCAAGAAGCAATTTGAACAGTGTCTGTTCTTTTGTTGGGTTTATTCTGTATTGACTAAGAATGTTCAAAAAGATCGTATTGTCAGTGAATATTGTGAGGGTTGAATTCCCTTCAAATGTCAGGGATTAAAATTGTTTCTTTTGTCTTTCAGTCCGTGACAACTCTCAGCCCAAGCTGACCCTGCTGCCCCCCTCCCCTGAGCAGATTAATGCCAAGGACACTGCCACCCTGGTGTGCCTTGCCAATCACTTCTATCCCGATGAGCTGGAGGTGCAGTGGAAGAAAGACGGTGCAGTCATTTCGGACGGGGTTCAGACCAGCAACTACCTGCGAGCTTCGGACAGCACCTACAGTGTCAGCAGCCTGCTGACCCTCTCTGGGTCTGACTGGGAGTCCAACGCTCGCTTCTCCTGTGCCCTCACCCACGTGACCCTCCCCTCTCCCCTCAGCAAGAGCATCAGGAGATCAGAATGTGTGTAGAGTGTTGGAGACAGTCCACAGAGGAGACACAACTTTAAATAGAACAGGGCTGAGCTGGCAGGACAAAGGTCATTGTCAGCACTGAATTTCAACTCTCTTCCTTCTCAGGACTGCTCAGGGAACCTTCTGAGGTTTGGATATTAAAGCACATCATTGCGACAGTGTCGAGGGAGCTTTATGCTGTGTCAAACCCCATGCTGTCCCTGTTCTGGGAGTGTTTGATGGGGACAGGGTTGACTTGTGATGCCAAGTAAAATCTCTTGAAGTTGCTGAAGACTGTCAGCTGTACAAAACAATGTGAACCTCAGAATTCTCTGCTTCAATAAACCAGATCTCCTTCCTGCTCAGCTGTCAGTTCCAATTTAAGGTTTTGTCACTGTTTAAAGGGACAGGATTCTCATGTTATTGAGCAATTCTCCACAAATGTTTTCCTTAAACACCATTGTGGCTGTGAATTTGAGCAGCTTCCTCTGTCTGGGCTGTTAATTGCAGTTTTTTTTCTGTCAATGTGAATGTGGAAAAGGGAATAAAGGTGAAGATTCAGTCTCTGTCTGGTGTATGCTTTGGAAATAGATAACCTTCCCCACCCCCCAGTTGATTGGCTGCATTTCAGCAGGTCATTGTCGAGATTGGCTGGTTGGCCTGTCAATCAATTACAATCATTAATCATTAATCATTTTCAAATGATCCCTTTGATCAGGAATTTATGTAGGTTACAAGATTCCAAAAAGAACAGAAACCGAAAGCTGTTAGGACTCAATAAGTACAATCTGATGCATTCCCTCTTCACTCTGTTGGTCCAGGCCCATCTGATGGGATCGCACTGTGCAATCTCTGCTGCATGTTGGGTAGCTGCTGAAACAATCTTTGGCCAATCACTGACATTGTCAGCTGTGTCTCTCTGAGGTAAAAACAAGGACTGCAGATGCTGGAAACCAGATTCTAGATTAGAGTGGTACTGGAAAAGCACAGCAGGTCAGGCAGCATCTGAGGAGCAGGAAAATCGATGTTTCGGGCAAAGCCCTTCATCAGGAATAAAGCTCTATCTGGAATGTGTGCCTCTCTGAGGGCGAGTGTTTAACTTAATGCTGCTTGGAGGGGTCTCTCTCAGTGTGGATTTGTTACTCAGAGAGACACCTACAGGCAGCGTTCAGTAACGCACCCACATTCGGAGACACCTGTCTCCAGCATGGAGTGTGATCATGTTCCTCAGTGCTACCTGTCTCACAGAGTGAGTGTGTTACTCTGTGCTGTCTATAGGTGTCTCTCTGAGGTATGTGTCTCCGAGTGATGGATTGAGAATGGGCTTTGTGCTGGGGATTGAAGATTAGGCTTTAATCTTCTCAAATCATGAATGGAAAACAGTTCTGCTGATTCAGTCTGAGATGGCAGCTCATTCAGATGGCCAAAGTTAAAAAACACACAACACCAGGTGATAGTCAAACATGTTTATTTGAAAGTAGAAGCGTTCAGAGCACAGCTTCTTCATCAGGGAGCTGGACGGGCAGGATCATTTGACACAGAATTTATTGTAAATTCAGATGGCAGCTGAGAAAGGTGAATACTGAGAGTGTATTCTCAGTAAGGGAGGGATTTCAGAGGCAGTGGGCACTGTGCTCCCTAATGCAGAAATGTCGATTTTCCTGCTCCTCAGATGCTGCCTGACCTGCTGTGCTTTTCCAGCACGACTCTAATCTAGACTGTGCTCCCTAATGTGTTGCCCAATTACACGGGGACTTTCTGAATCCAGGGTCAATCGTGGCTGCCTGCCCAGCCAATGCTGGCTCCCCATAGTCATATTTCAGTGGTTAATTAACCCAAAACAAGGTGCAGCAATATTACCTTCCAGGGAGGGGAGCTGTCTGAGGGAGGGAGGTTGAATTCTTGCAGCCCCAAGAGAGGTTGCGGTGGATTAATGACAGGTATGACCACCATGAAGGTGCCACCTTCTCTCCCCCTGCTACAGCTGTGATGACCCTCAGGTTAAAAGTGTGACTGCTCTGGGATGATGACCACATTCCTGGGTGATGGAGGGAAGGCCAACCTCTCCCAAAGGCAGCACAGGCTGGATCGAAGGTGAAACAAGAGTAAGCATGGGGAGATTGAGGGTGACAGAAGCGGGAGGGGGGTCAAGTTGGTTGGCATGTTGTTTTTCAGAGTCAGGTCCCAGAGTATCAGTCCTTCTGACACTCCTCTGTTTATCTGTCAGCCAGGGCTCCCTGATTGGACAAAGTTAACTGTCCCTGTCAGAGAGCTCATATTTCATCAAAAAGAATAAAACATTTATTGAACAAGGAGCTCAAGAGCTAAATGACATTAAACAAAATGAACGGTTTGAAAGATTTCATTATGGACACTGCAAATAAGATTTGGTGAAGAACTTTTTCACTCAACAGGTGGTGGGAATCCAGAATGGACTGTCATAAAATCCCTACAGTGAGGAAACAGGCCACTTGGCCCAACAAGTCCACACTGACCCTTGGAAGAGTAACCTACCCAAGACCCAATCCCCTGTCTTATTACTCTGCTTTTCCCCTGACTAATGAGCCTAACCTACACATCCCTGACCACTATGGGCAACTTAGCATGGCCAATTCACCTAACCTGCACGTCTTTAGACTGTGGGAGGAAACCAGAGCACCCAGAAGAAACCTATGCAGGCACTTGGAGAAAGTGCAAACTCCACACAGACAGTTGCCTGAGGCTGGAATTGAACCTGGGTCAAAACACCCAATCCAGCCTTGACTTCGCTCCAACCTCTGCCTCCACTTCTGCCCCTCCCACTCTGCAACCAGGACTGAGACTACATTTCCCAGAGTCACCCTGAGTCCAACTGCCTCCCTGCAGCCAGCCAGCACACTCGCTCTCCCTCCTCACCCATCCACCCCCACAGTGCACCCGATCCCTCCACTTCTCCCTCTTCACCACATCCCCACCTTCCCACTCCTACACCTCACTCCATAACCCACCTCTACCCCAATCTCCTTTCTCTCCCACACCCATTCTCTCCCATTCCCATTACCCTTTCCCCTTCCCCTCCTTCAGCCATCTCGGAGCCCCATGAAAACCTCGTCCCCCACGCCGAGCCTTGCCCCTTATTTCCTATCCCCCCATGACCTCGAACTCTCTGAGGCCAAAAGGTTCATCCTGAGAAAAGGGCTCACATTTGTTCCCAACCTCAAAAAACCCCGCACCCACCAGGACGTGGAGCTCTTCTTCCGCCGCCTCTACCTCTGTTTTCTTCTTTAACAAAAACTCCCAAACTCCCTCTGAGGACCCCTTCTCCCACCTCCAACCTTCCTCCTCCACTTGGTCACCCCCCCAACCCCACCACCACCAGCTGTGTACACACCCTAGAGCTCTTCATTGCTGACCACTGAAGTGACATCAGCCGCCTCAATTTCTCCAACCCCCTCACCCTCTCCAATCACCCCTCCTCCAAACATGCAGCCCTCCACTCTCTCCGTACCACCCCCGGTTCACCATCAAACCCACTGACAAAGGTGGTAGTCTGAGGAATGGACCTCTATGTCGCAGAGGCCGAACCCCAACTCTCTGACCACACATTCTACCTCCCCCTTGCCCATGACCCCACCCTGACCCATCAGGCCAAAATCACTCACACTGTCTGTGCCCCCATTGCCTCCAGTGATCTCACCTCCACTGTCTCCAATCTCACAGTCCCCCAGCCCTGCACTGCCCAGTTCTACCTGCTCCCCAAGATCCACAAACCCAACAACACTGGCCGACCCATCATCTCAACATGCTCCTGCCCCACCGAACTCCTCTCATCCTACCTCAACTCCATCCTCTCCTCCTTGGTTCAGGCACTTCCCACCTACATCCGTGACACCAACCATGCCCTCCACCTCTTCAGTAACCTTCAGTTCCTAGGCCCCCAGCACTTTATCTTCACTATGGATAGTCCTTATATACGTCCATACCCAACAAGATCAGCCTCCTGGCCCTCTGCTTTTTTCTCTCCAACAGATCCATCCACTCCCCCTCCACCAATACCCTCCTCCATCTGGCCCAACTGGTCCTCACCCTCAACAACTTTTCCTTTAACTCCTCCCAGTTCCTCTAAATCCAGGGGTGGCTATGAGTACCTGGATGGGCCCCAGCTCCCCCTGCCCCTTTATTGGCTATGCTGAACAGTCCCTCTTCAGTGCCTACACAGGCACTGTGCCCCAGCTCTGCTACCATTACATCGATGACTGCGTTGGTGCAGTGACCTGCACCCAGGCTGAACTGGAGCAGTTCATCGTCTTCGCCCACAACTTCCACCCTACCCTCAAATTCACTTGGTCCGCCTCGGACACCTCCCTCCCCTTTATTGACCTCTCCATTCCCATCTCCAGTGACCGTGTTCAGATAGACATTTACTGCAAACTCACAGACTCCCATTATTACACGGACTATACTTTCTCCATCCCATTCTTCCAATTCCTCCGCCTCTGCTCTATCTGCTCGAATGAGGAGACATTCCACTCCCAAGTATTCTAGATGACCACCTATTTCGAACAACATGCTTTTGCTCCCTCTGTCATCCATCACACCACCTCCATTTCCCATTCCATTGCTCTAAACCCACCCCCTCCAAACACAATAAAGACAAAGACCCCATTGCCCTCACCTATCACCCAAACCAATCTCTGTATCCAACACATCATCCTATTCGCCAAACCCAACAAGACCCCACCACCAAGAATGTCTTCCTCACCATACCCCTGTCTGCCTTCCACAAGGACTGTTCCCTTTGACAATTCTTGGTTTGCACCACTCTCTCCACCATCTCTCCTGAACCCCCCGGTACCTTCCCCTGCACACGGAAATGATGCAAAGCCTGCTGGTACACCAACCCCAAAACCTCCATCCAGGACCCCAAACAGTCCTTCCAGGTGAGACAGAGGTTCACTTGCCTCTCCTCCAACTTAGTTTACTGCATCAGGTGATGGCGATGTGGTCTTCTCTACATCGGGAAGACCAAACATAAACTTAGGCAGCGGTTGGTCGTGCATCTCAGCTGGGCCTGTAGGAGCCGACCAGACCTCCCAGTCACCACCCATTTTAATTCCCCTTCCCACTCCCTTTCTACCATGATCATCTTTGGCTTCCTCCATTGCCACAATGAACCAAATCGCAAATTGGAGGGACAATACCTCATCTTCCGCCTGGGCAGCCTACAGCCCAGAGGATTCAACACTGAGTTCTCCAAATTCAAACACCTTCCCTTCCCATCCCCGGACTCCCTCCCCAGCCCCTCCCTTCTCTTCCACTCCTCTCTGCCACCAAACAGATTCATTCCTTCCATTAACGAACCAGGTCGTGTCCTCTGCCTGTCATCATGTATCCCCATTCTCCACCTTGCCCCGCCACCCCCTTTATCTGCAGCTCCGCCTACACTCACCGCCATTCCTGAAGAAGGGTTACACCCAAAACATCAACTTCTTCACCGCCTGATGCTGCCTGACTTGCTGTGTTCCTCCAACCTCCTGCCTGTCATTGAATGGAACCAGCAGGAAAGGGCTGGACAATCAAGTGTCAGGGCCATCAACAAATGGGAATGGGACACACTACAGATAATGCATTGAGACAGTCAATCACAAAGAGGTGACCAAACTGAAAATGAAACACTCATACACAGTGGACGGAATTTAATATCAGAAAGTGTGAGACCATGCACTTTGTTCGGAATAATCGAAAGGCCGACTATTATTTAAATAGTGAGAGATTCCAAAAAAGTGCAGTACACAGTAATCGGTGTAGTATTGTGCATGAAACATTGAAAGTTAGTGCAGGTGCAGCAAGGAATTGAGAAGGCAAATGGAATTTTCACTTTTATTGTCTGGGGTTGGAATTTAAAAGTAGAGAAATCTTGTTGAAACTTTACAGGATGTTAGTGAGCCTGCATTTGAAGTATTGTGTGCAATTTTGGTCCCTGAATTTAAGAAAGGATGGACAGTCATTGGAGTCCTACTCCTGCTTCAATTTCTCATGTTCTTGTGGGCTCCAGTGTCCCTCCCTCACAGCACAACTGGTTTGTCCCTTCCCTGCAGTAGCAGCCTCCAGTCTCTGGGTGGTGCTGCCATATGATCTGCCTTGCCCAGGCTGTCACAATTCCCACATCACAAGAATGCCTGGACTTTGGAAGTATTGAATTGGCTGTAAAACATTTTCCAACATCCAAGCTTAAAAACGGCATCACAGAAATATAATTCTCTCTCCTTTTATGTTTTGTCTCCAAGCCTTCCCACCTGTCATCCAACAACATCACACACTTGTGTAAAATCTAGAATGGATCATGAATCTCTGGGAGAACTTACTTTGTGACAACACTGAGTCTAATGACCACACCCTCAGTGGGCTTTGAGGGTGAAGGTCAATAGCAGTCTCATTGGGACTTGATCTGAATTGTCTCCAGTCAGTCAGTGCTTTTGTCTGGTCCAGACAGTACTGACCAACCTTAGAGCCCTGTGGACTGATTGAGATGAAGGGTGAGCTATGCTGGACTTTCACACATGGCTCACACACGGTGAAGCAGGGATTCCCCATTTCAGAAGAGTAAATGGAACAAACGAACTGGCTGGATGTGACATCCCCACCTGTCCCCAAGAGAGTGGGGACAGGAACAGTAATATTCTCACACAGAAAGGACAGTAAAAATTTTAACCCAGAGAGAGAGAGGATAGGAAAAGCAATGCTCCCTAAAGACAGGGGACAGTATCTGTCTGTTCCCCACTTTCTTGTTGTGTTGTGACCTTGGGAAATTGGTTTGGTTGATATTTTCTCAGTTGTATTTAGGTTTGATGAGGTGATTCATTAACAAGGATTCCAATTACATATTTCCTGTAGCAGCAGATCCATTGAAGATCACAGTTTCATTTGGAGGTTGCCCAGGTTTCTGTCCAGGCTGATGCAGCATGGTCTACCAGTGCTGCTCCTATTGGGCTAAACCATCACACACGAGGGAATCTGATGGGCACTTTCTCTTTGTGCTGACAAAGGGAGAGATTTGGTTCTACTGCGATGGCGGCCAGAGAAATTAGTCAGTGGATGTAGTTCCAGCTGAGCAGAATGTTCTGATATTCATGGTGGGATTAACCTCAACAGTTCCCACTTGCCTTTACACCGACAGTGGAACAGGAAGTCACCATGCAGTGATCTCCTGGCTCACACTGAGAAACCAAGTTGATGGTATAACTGCAGAGAGCAAGGCAATGGCTTGGACTCACCGAAAAACCAGAGGCTTCAGCCAACAACTGGGTTACAGGCAAATGGCGTGTTGTATAAACTCTCAGTATCTCAGCGAACATTCATTGACAAACATAACTACAAAATGGAACAGGATATTGTTTATGAAAATTGGCATTGCAAAAATAAAATCCAAACACATTATAGGTAATCTCATTTCAAAGACTACAGCGTGTTCTTTGGAAACTGGACGATAATGAGATGAGAAATCAAACACCCATCCACTCCGTCACACGGTGTTGAAGACGCACTGTCCTCATCATAACAGGTTTGCAAGCATCTGAATAACATGAAAGGGGAGAGAAACATTGCAAACTGTATTATCACGAGAGAGGATCCATTAAAACCTAGAACCATGATGTTAAATGCTCCCTGCTCTAAACAACACTGATGCATTCACATCATTGGAATGTTAAATGATTTAAATCTCAAGAGGCATTGATGATTTTTTTTTCCAAGTCCATAGCAAGGAAGCAGTAGCTAACATATGAACTCTAACAAAATGATAACAGGCACTGAATACAGAGCTGACTCCAGAGAGAGTGAAAAAAAAATCAACCGCAGAGATCTGTCCAGTGCTGGGAACATTTTAGACAAGAGACCTTGTTGCCAGCAAGTTACTGCAGCTTGAAAACTCCAGTACGGTCAGAAAGAGAAAAATGACAATGTACAGATTGTTGAACAGGCCCCTACACCTGGGCCTGAGGCAGGAGCCCAAGCTCCAACACACTGCCTCACTTCACACCAACCTTCACACAGTGCGGGGTCATGAACTCTGGCCATCAATCTCTCAGGGACTGGGACGGAGTGAGGGAACAGGGACAATTGTAGAGCAGTCAATAAGGAGTAAAGCAAGATGGAGAGGGTGTGTTGGAAAGGGGTTAGAGGAGGAAATATACTTTGTGCTACTCAGTACAGACATCATCTACGTGTTTCACAGAATGAACAAACAGCACACTGTGAAGACAAACAAAATTCCCATCAAAGTATTTTTCTTATCACAGGGGATATTTTCATTATGGAGCCCTCAGTACCCTACTTCTAAAGCTGCACTGTCTCTCTGTGGGTCTCTGCAGATTGAGCCTGTCAGCTCCAAGCAGAGTCCCACTTTACGTTTTACTGATCAAGGACAGTGAAGCAGCTGCCCTCTAGTGGCGAGAGAGAGCTTGCACGGCTGCTGAGGATTATGGGTCCCCTTCCATTCGCGCCCACACAAACCAGCAGCCACTTCAGCTGCTTTATTGAAAACCACAAACTTTCAAGGCGCTGTTCTTTCAACGGTGGAACTGGACACACGATCAAATGAGTTAGGGGCAGAGGAAGGAGATTCATCCTCTTGAGCCTGCTCCCCATGGCTGACCTGATTATTCCACATTCTTACCTTACTCTGATAGATTCTTGAAAGCAATGGCTATCTACTTCTTCACTACAAGCATTCAGAGGTTTCATTTCTATGTTTGATGAAGAGTTCCAAAGATCTATGACCTTATGCAAGAAACAAAAATTGCTTATCTCGGTCTTCTATGAGGGAACTTGTTTTAATTTGATATTCTCCCCGAAAAGGAAACACGCTTTTCACATCCACGCTGTATTCTATGTTCAGGTTGATATGGAATCTGCTTGAATCAGCTGCTCTCTCATGCTGTCCTGAAGAATGGTTAGATCATGGCTAGAATATGGTGCACAGTTAGGGCCTGCTTTGAGGGGCAATACATAATGGGACATGGACAGGGGATCTAGGGTCACAAGAGATGTGCAGGCTAGCAAATGGAAAATGCCATGGAAAATGCAGGATTACAGGAATAGGGTGGGGGAGGTTTGCATCTGGGTGGGATGGCCTTCAAAGGGTTGGTATGAGTTTGCTGGGCTTTACGTGGCCTGCTTCCACTCTGTAGGAATTCCTCAATTCTGTGATTCTACGAAGGCCAGGCAGGATGTCAACAGTGGAGGGAGGGTATTCTGATGTTCAAAAATTCTTAAACGAATAAACACAGTAAATGTAGATTGACTATCAGTGCAGACAAACTGAAAGGCAAAATGACATATTCTCCAGTCATATACCAGGTACAGAAAAGAGATCGGAAAAACCTTTTGATACAGTTATTGGAATTGAATGATGAATAATCATAAACAGAGTGCTCCATTCATAAAAAGACAGGAATACTTTTTAGAATTTCAATAGGCCTGAAGGAAAAGAGGAAATCAGGATCAAATAGTCATTTGAGAATATAGCACTTGAGTGAGACAAACGAACGCATTTCATTTTGCCTTGCTTTCGCTCCATGGATGCTGTCTGACCCACTGGGGTCTCCAGAGTTTTGCTATGCTATTTCTTACAAATTGTTTTGTTGTGTGCAAGACAAAAGCTTTGACAAACTGTTTCTTTTTTTCAGCGACACTTGAATTTGGATCATTTTCGAGAGAAAGCAGGGCCATGGAATCATCTTTCCCTGCAGGGAGGGAGGGAGTGTGTGTGGAATCTCCCATGGGCAGGGTTCTCCTGGCTGCCACCACATCAGGAAGGCTGGAGCTTGATGATCGAGCTGAATGGACAGGGCTCACTCTCACAGTCCTCCGGGCCATGGAGCCTCTTGTGATGGGAGCATCTGCTTGGTCTCAGGGCAGACAATGACATTGCAGTGGGATTGGAAATGGGACAACTTGACAGTGGATGCTGCACAATGGCTGCACTGACTCTTCCTCTCTGCCTGATCCCTCCCCACACACAGGAGAAGTTGCATTAGGAACCTGTTCTAAAGGGCTACAACCCACTGCAGCACTCCCAATCTGCAAAGAGAAGAACATTTCTACAAAGACTTTGCCAAAAACAGATATTCCCACAACTTCATCCACAGATGCCTGATAGACAAACAACGCGATGAGGGTATGCCACGACCTAACCCACTAGCCACGCTACCTTATATAAAAACATCGCAGTATTCCAACTACTCATAAACTGCCCAGAAACTGACAGCCACGCTCAGACAACCCACAAGAACAAAAGGCCCAATACCCACCATGTGAAAGACAGATGTAATTTACAAGAATCCATGCAACGTTTGCACGAAACACCTCGGACAAACAGACAGATAACTAGCCATCCACATCCATGAACACCAACGAACCACTAAACCCCATGAGCAGCTGTCCTGAGTAGCTATACACACAGATGACAAGAACCACAAATTTGATTGGGCCAACACTATGATCATAGGACAAGCTCAACAGAGGACAGCCAGAGAATTTATATAGGCAATGCACTTATCCATGGGATCCATCAATAAACAGATTGACCTAGACCCAGTATACTGACCACTGCAATGAATATCCGGAACCAATAACTAGAAACAGCAGGAATGGAACCAAATAAATTCCAGAAGACACAGCACAACAGCACTTCACAGGAAGCTCCAAAGCTCTGAAGATTTCACCGAGACAGGGGACAAAATGTCTACAAATCAACTTCCCAGCTCGTGGGCATACCCACAACTACAGCAAGAGTGAGACATTTTCCTGTCCTACAGTGCTCCCCAAATCCTTACCTACCCTCCTCATTGTCATACCCTCCTGCCCCTTAATACACATGGAATTGGACTGCCTGGTCCTGAGGCTTATAACATCTTTCTGGAACAAAGTCTCCAGGTATCTCTGCACCTCCCTGATGTGTCACCAATACTTTCAACTTAGCCTCCAGTCCAAACACCCTGTGTGGGAGTTGTTGTAGATTTATACATTCACTGCAGATGTATTTAATCTGAGTCACTTTAACTCAATAAAGAAATGTTGATCTCATTTACAAATGAAAGATACCCATTCCTCTATTAAACCAGTAATTGTCTTCAGTATCTGAATTAAAGTTTTCGTGCTTTCCATTTATTGACCTTCCCGAATGGGGGTGTCCCGAAGCAGTACAAGATGACATGAGGATATAGACGGGCTGGGAGGGTCAGATGGGCTCATCAGTAACAAGCGGAATTCATTCAGATAAATGTGAGTCAGTGGACTGAGCTCTCCCTGACCATGCGAGTGAGGTGAGGGCAGAGTGACAGCACTTGACACCAAGGCCTCTTTGATGGTGTGTGGCATCAAGGAGCCCGAGCAATGCAGCAGCTTTTCACCCGCTGTTCTAGGAAAGGGATCAACATCGGGATCCCTCCGAGCAACTCCTGGGGGTTCTGTCATCGCAGAGGGACATGTCCTCCTCCTCAGTTCCCACAAACAGCAGCAAGTCAGCCACACACTGTCCAAACTGTTTGGGGGAACTGACCTGAACTCTCACAGCCCTGTGCCATGCTCTGCTGGAAGATGGAGGGACTATTGGAGAGCCCTTGGCACAGACAGCTCCATCAATATTGTTGGTCTTTAAACGTGAAGTAGAACTTTTCCTGGTCCTCAGCCCTCCCTGTCCCGATATGGACCAGAATACGTTCAAAATGACCAACTGTGTAAAGACCCACTGCCAGTAAAGTTTTCAATATCTTTGAAAGGTTATGCTTGTTATTACAGCTCAACACTGTCCCCAACAAACAGTCTCCTGGACAGGGACAGAATAGGGTTAGATCCAGCGTAAAACTCTTTCCATACTGTTCCCACCAAAGACACCCAGGACAAAGGACAGGATAAGAAACAGAATAAAGCTGTCTCCATATTGTCCTCGTCAAACACTCCAGGACAGGGACAGCACTGTTTGGGTACAGAGTGAAGCTCTCTCTACAGTGTCACAGGAACCTGCCTTAACCCCTGAACCTCAGAGTCTCCCAGAGGCCAGTCTCAAGAAGGAAGAGAGTTGAAATTCAGTGCTGACAATGACCTTTGTCCTGTCAGCTCAGCCCTGTTCTATTTAAAGTTGTATCTCCTCTGTAGACTGTCTCACACACTCTACACACATTCTGATCTCCTGATGCTCTTGCTGAGGGGAGAGGGGAGTGTCACATGGGTGAGGACACAGGAGAAGTGAGCGTTGGACTGGCAGAAATATCAGTTTGAATATTTGTATCGGATACCTCACAAACCCGATGCTTTTTAAATTCCTTTTTGATTGTGGACATTGAAGTCCCCCACCCAGAGTACATTCTGTGCCCTCACTGCCCTCAGAGCTTCCACTAAGTGCTGTTCAACATGGAGGAGAGACTGACTCATCAGCCGAGGGAGGACAGTACATGGTCATAAGCCAGAGGTTTCACAGAATCAGAGAATCATACAGTGTAGAAGAGGTCCCTCATCTGATCATGTCTGTTCCACCAAGGCAAAACTAAATCTACTCTCCATCCACTTTCCAGAACTGGGCCCAAGGTATTGAATGTTCGGATATTTCAGGCGCTCATCCAGGCATTTTTTAGAAAGGTATATTTTATGGGGATCTGCTCTGCTCTTCTCATAGTGTCATGGCATCTTCTACTGCCCCCTGAGAGGGCAGACATCAGAACATCCCATCTGAAAGATAATCTCTTAGCACTGAACCTCTGACAGTGTTGCACTCCCTCAATATTGACACATCAGCAGTGCAGCACTCCCTCAGCATGAACTATCTGATAGTGTGGCACTCCCACGGTATTGACTTTCTGACAGTGTGGCATTCCCTCAGTACTCACCCTCTGACAGTACTGCACTCCCTCAGTGCTGACCCATCATTAGTGCAACACTTCATCAGTACTGACCCTCCAATAGTGTTGCACTCCCTCAGTGCTGACTTTCTGACAGTGCAGCATTCCCTCAGTACTGACCCTCTGACAGTGCTGCACTCCCTCAGTGCTGCACTGCACTCTCAGTCTGGATAATTTGCTTCAGTGATAGAATCATGTAATGATGGAATCTGTACAATGTTGAAGCAGGCCATTCACCCCAATGAGTTCACACCAATCCTCCGAAGAGCATCCCACCCAGATCCAAACCACTGCACTATCCTGTAACCCTGCATTTCCCAATGGCTCATCCACCCAGTCTGCTACATTGTGAGTGTGAGGGGAGAGTGCTCCCCACTGAGACCAGGCTGACACCTCCTGGTCCAATGGCCTGCCTTGTTTCCCCATCCCAGCCCACACTTGGAGGAATGAGACCACCTGGGGAGGCTGGAGATGTTTCCCAGCCAGAGATAGTGCCTTCAGGAGAGAGATGGAGAGCAGATGTTAGAGGCAGGGAGCAGTGGGGACTGTTGTCTTGAGGTGGGGTGTAGGACACATTGAAGCAGGCGATGGCCGGTGCTGAACGCTTTCCCCAGAAGGAGTTTGTAAGTTGATCGGTGAAAGTGGGGGGGGATCTCTTGCTGCCTGCTCAGTCACGTCTGAGAGACACACAGACACATCAGGCACACAGGAGGCAGCTTTCTGTGGATGTTCTCCTGGGGCAGGTCTCATCAATCATGGAGCTATGGTCAGTAACAGTGTAAGCTGTGCGGCCCTGAAAGCCTGAGTCTGCAACTCAGCTCAGAAGGACATCAGCTCATTCGTCAAACCTGGTTCAGCCCCTGCGCAGCCTTTTCACCACTCTCAGGTTTTCCCTTGTGCCACAGATCATTCTCCTGAGGGACAGTTGTACTCAGGCCCAGCGGAGTGGACTCGATGGGTTGAATGGCCTTACTTCCACTCCTATGTCTTATGATCTTGTCACTCTGTCAGATCCTCTTCAAGAAGCTCATGGCTAACCATCGCCCTCTCCAGGATAGTTAGGGAAGGACAATAAATAGCAGACACGTCAATGCTCTCCCCATCCCAGGAGTAATCAAAATAACTGATGGACAATTCAAACAATCAAACTGATGGAAGGTGGTTAACTCAGTCCAGTGATTAAACTTCACCTGGTAATTCCTGTATTAAGTTCAAGATGAAACTATCCTGGTCTCTGCTGAATTTAGATCAATTTTCATTGTTAACTTAATACATTTCCATCTTCATTCTTTCTCTCCAAACTGATCCTAATTTGAATGTTGCAAAAAACAAAACATTTTGTTGAAGCTTTTTGTCCTGCATACATCAGGACAATTTACAAGAAATGTCACAGCAAAGGGAAACAATATTTAAACTGGCGTGTTCATAGTGACAACACCTCAGTCTGTCAGCACTTTCCTCATATGCAATATCAATGTCAGGTTTTTCTCCTTTGATTGGTACTTTTACAATTATCCTGATGAGTGTAAAATGAAAAGCTTCCAAACACTGGGCATTTTTCAGGCCAGTTCAATATTCTCAAATGACTATTTGATCCTAATTTGCTCTTTTGCTTCAGACCTGTTCAAATTCCAAGAAGTAATTCTGTCCCATATTGAATGGAGGACCCAGTTTACCAGCACTCACTAAATTCCAATCTCGGCATCAAAATATTTTTCCTGATCTCCTTCCTGTACTTGGTGTATGACCAGAGAATGTGTCATTTTGCCTTTCTGTCTGTCAGTATTGACAGTAAATTTACATTTACTGTGTCAATTTCATAATGAAGTTTTGTTATCAAAATACCCTCCCACCCCCCTTGAGATCCTGTTCTGGCATTTCCTTGTAACCTCGATCTCCTATCCCTGTCCATTCTGCATTGCCCCTCAATGAAGGCCATAACTATCCACCATATTCCAGATGTGACCTAACCATTCTTCAGTCCAGCTGTCCTGACCACTCTCCCCTCCATCTCCTCACTCTCAATATTCATTCCAAAGTCCCATTGGCCTTTCCCATGTCTGTTCTTATCAGGACAGATTAGATTAGATTAGATTAGATTAGATTAGATTGCTTACAGTGTGGAAACAGGCCCTTCGGCCCAACAAGTCCACACCGACCCGCCGAAGCGCAACCCACCCATACCCCTACATTTACCCCTTACCTAACACTACGGGCAATTTAGCATGGCCAATTCACCTGACCTGCACATCTTTGGACAGGTGTCGAGTTGTGAGTCATCAGAGCTAGTGGAGAGATCATCGCTGGATCGTGATCGTGATTGGACATTAGAGGATTGTTTGGTTGTGCTGACCTGCTCTTGGTGGATCTTCATGCTGGCTTTGGCCTAACGCCAATTCAGGGACCAGCCAACCTTGGAGCCATGGCTGCAAATGTGTTGCTGGTCAAAGCACAGCAGGTTAGGCTCAGCAGCCACTCACAGCCCTGGACAGGAGGTTCGAAACACAGTCAGGGTGACTGTGAAGAAGGTGGAGGAGCACACACTGGTCGATCGGAGAGTGTTTGTGAAGAAAGTGTTGGTGTGGGTTTTGAGTAGTGTGTACTGCCTGCAGGATTTCCCTGGGGCTGGCTACTTTGATGTGGCCTTCAGGAGTGTGAAGCATTGTGAGCAGCTCCTGAAAGCCTTCAAAGAGAAGGAAGGGGAAACTTTTTTTTCCACCTTGTTGGTAGTCCTGTTCTATATGTTCTTTCTGTGCAGAGGAGTTGGGTTGTTACAATCCAAATGTACAACCCTTATGTCCCAGCGGCAGATGTTCTCACCTTCTTGAAAAGATATGTCCAGGTCGAAGGAGAGAGCATCGATGTGGTTGATCCTTTTGGGATCTGGGCCAGCAAAAGACAGGTCAAGGTAACCCTGAGGGTTGATGCCAGCGGGAACATCCTCCACTCACCCTCCAGCTTCGCCATCGGAGGAAACAGAGGTTACCTGACGTACGTAGGGCAGCCGAAGGTGTGCCGAACCTACGGGAGGTCAGGCCACATGGCGGCCGACTGTAAGGTGACCGTATGCCAAAACTGCAAACAGGAAGGCCACCCGACCAAGGATTGTAAGGAGGCCAAGAATTGTAACCTGTGCGGAGAGGCGGACCACATGTATAAGGCCTGCCCAAGACGAGGATCCGCCAACTACGCACAGATGGTCGGAGGCACCCAGAAGGAAGGGCAGGCGTTAGCGGAGTAGACGGCAGACAGCGGGGAGGTGCAGCAGCCGATCCAAGCTCCTTCAAGGCAGATGGAGGAAATGGAAGAGGAGGAATCAAAGGAGGCAGAGGACTGGATCACAGTCAAAAACAGGAAGAGAAAACCTCTCGGGGGCCCCAAAGCCACCCAGCGAAGGGGGAAGCGACACCTACAAGTCGAAGACGCAGGCAGCTCTTCCGATGGTGAGGACGGGTGTAAGAAGGGTCATCATCAGAGGAAGAGACAGAGCGCCGTGGGGAGAAAGGAGGGCAGCACCGCCCAAGAAGGAAAGGACGATCCCTCCGAGGGGACGGGTAAAAGCCTCCCCCTACCCGGTGAGAACCAGGAGGTACCCACCGGCCCACAGCTCCAGGTATCTGGGAGGAGCGGTCCTATGACAGCCCTGCCGTCAGACGGAGAACTGGTCAGTGCGGACCACGGGCCCGACACGAAGACAACAGAGTGGGGTAATGGCCCCAGCGCGGATCCGGACAGCCACCTCAGCCCTGGGAAGGTCCAACAGTTTGCCGCCACCACGGGGATGCACACAGCTACCCCAGAGGGGCAAGACCAGCAGCAAATGGACACCGGTAAACCTGTAAACTGTTAAAATGGGGTTTAAAATTGCCAGCATCAACGTGCGTAGCATCAAATCGGCTACGCGATGCGCTTCTACGCTGGCCTTCCTGGCCAGCGTCAAAGCCAATGTCCTCTTTCTGCAGGAGTGTGGGATACCGCACCTCAGCAGTTACAGGAGGTGGTCAAGCATGTGGGCCCATGGGCCATCAGTTTGGTCGGGGGCAACGATAACCGCTCTTCAGGCCTAGGAATCCTGTTGTGGGGAGGCAACTTCACCATCTCCGAGGTTAAGGAGGTTGTGGGCAGGCGCCTCCTCGTCACGGATGTTAAATACAGAAACGCTCCCGTAAGACTAATCAACATGTATACCCCAGTGGGTAAGAGTGAACGGTTGGCCGTCCTGCAGCAGCTTCCACTGTTACTGACTATGTCCAGGCCGGTCATTCTGGCCGGAGACTTCAACTGTATCGTTGATGCAGATGGATGATCCGGCGGGGGGGACAGTAAACTGGACGCCACGTCCAGAGCCCTGATGGACACGGTAAAAGATGAAAAGCTGCACAACGTCTTCAGCACCCCTGCAGATGGAGCGCAGCGTAGATACACCAGGTCACGAGCAGACGGGTCTATCCGCTCAAGGATAGATGACCTGTTTGTGTCCCGAACGCTCTCGGTCAGAACCAACGACGTCAAGCCGGTGTTCCTCTCTGAGCACTGCCTCCTGCTGGCTGACTGTCACCTACAGGACGAGGAGCGGGTGGGCAAGGGAACGTGGAAGCTGAACACAAAGCTATTGACCCTGGAAAACATTGAGGAGCTGAAGAGGAACTATGCAGGTTGGAGAACCGCGAAGCCCCTCTTTGAGTCTCCAGCATACTGGTGGGAAACAGTAAAAGGGAACATCAAGAGGTTCTTCATCCTCAAAGGTGTTCAGGAGGTGAGACAGAGGCAGGGAAAACTGTCCCACTCCAGAAAAGTATGCAGAACCTGCTCCTGCTGCAGACGTTGGGGGTCGATGTCACGGAGGACCTCAAGGAGGTGAAGGGCCAGCAAGCCTCGCTCTTTGCCTCGGAGGCTTCCAAGATAAGCTTCCGGTCCAGGGTCCGCTTGGTGAAGCAGGACGAGATGTGCTCACGTTTCTTCTTCCAGAAGGTGCACAAAGACAGCTCTGTGCTCAGCAGCCTGAAGGAAGAAGATGGCTCGGTAACGTCATCACAGGCTGACGTCATGAGGATCAGCAAATCCTTCTATGCTAGTCTGTATGATGCGAAGCCAACCGACAGCGTGGCCTCCCAGTCGTTCCTGTCCTCTATCACGGAGGTCCTAGATGACGGAACACAAGAGAGGCTGGACCAGCCGCTATCTCTGGATGAGCTGACCAGGGCCCTCGAGTCCTTCGAAAAGAATAAAACTCCCGGAAGCGACGGCTTACCGGTCGAGATCTATTCCGCTCTGTGGGACTTTATTGGCTGGCACCTGCTGGAGGTGTATGTCAGTATGCTTCGGGCAGGTACCATGAGTGAATCCATGAGGAAAGGCATCATCACCCTCATCTACAAGCAGAAGGGGGAGAGGGACGAAATTAGAAATTGAAGACCGATCTCACTGTTAAACACAGACTGCAAAATCTTGTCAAAGGTCATCGCCAACCAGGTCAAGTCTGTTCTGGGAGCGATGATCCACACTGACCAACCTGTGCTGTACTGGGCAGGAAGATCTCTGAGATTCTTGCACTCCTCAGGGATACGCTCGCCTACGTGCAGGCCAGGGGGGTGGACACCTGCCTCATCAGCCTGGACCAGGAGAAAGCTTTTGACCGGATATCGCGTACATATATGACGGATGTCCTCTCCAAAATGGGCTTTGGGAGGGAATCGGAAATTGGATCAGACTGCTCTACACCAACATTGTCAGTGCAGTCTCAATCAGTGGGTAGGAATCAAATAGCTTCCCAGTTAGATCTGGAGTCAGGCAGGGCTGCCCACTCTCTCCTGCCTTGTTTGTGTGTTGCATAGAGCCATTTGCCAAATCCATCAGGAAGGATGCGAGCCTGAGAGGGGTGACTATTCCTGGCAGCGGGGGACTACAGGTTAAGGCCTCCCTGTACATGGATGACGGCGCCGTTTTCTGCTCGGATCCGCTGTCCGTGCACAGACTCCTGTGCATCTGTGACCAGTTTGAACGGGCCTCAGGGGCCAAGGTAAACCGAGGCAAGAGCAAGGCCATGCTCTTCGGGAACTGGACTGACCAGTCCTATATCCCTTTCACCATCAGGACTGACCACCTGAAGGTGCTGGGTATTTGGTTCGGGGGTGCTGGGGCGTGCGCCAAGACCTGGGATGAGTGGATCAGGAAGATGAGACAGAAACTAGGCAGATGGGAGCAATGGTCGCTCTCCATCGCGGGGAAAAACTGGTCATCAGGTGTGAGGTACTCTCAGTATTGTTATATGTGGCACAGGTCTGGCCTATCCCCAGAACCTGTGCTGCCGCAGTCACCCGGGCCATCTTCCACTTCATGTGGAGATCAAAGATGGACCGGGTCCGACGAGACACTATGTACAAAGACTGGTGCAATGGGGGACAAAACACTCCCAATGCCACCCTCGCCCTGATGGCCACCTTTGTGTGTGGCTGCATCAAGCTGTGCGTGGATCCCCAGTACGCAAACACCAAGTGTCACTATGTACTGAGGTTCTACCTGTCCTCGGTGTTGCGAAGGATGGGCCTGGCCTCGCTGCCGCGGAACGCTCCGAGTAGTTGGACCGTTCCATACCACCTGTCCTTCGTGGAGAAAATTTTGAAGAAAAACACCTTTGACCACAAGTCCATCAGGAAGTGGTCAGCACGTAGCGTCCTTGAGATCCTTCGGGAAAAGGAGAGGGCAGATCCTGTTGAGTGGTTCCCTGAGCAGACTGTCAAAGCCGTTTGGCAAAATGCCTCATCGCCAGAACTTTCCAACAAGCACCAAGACATGGCTTGGCTGGTGGTGAGAAGGGCTCTGCCTGTGAGGTCATTCATGCACGCTCGGACTCTCAGCTACACCGCACGCTGCCCTCGAAGCGGCTGTGGTGGGGACGAGACTGTCACACACCTCCTTCTGGAATGTGCCTATGCAGAGGAAGTCTGGAGAGGAATGCAGTGGTATTTGTCGAGGTTCGTCCTGAGCAGCGCCGTGACGCGGGACTCCGTGCTCTATGGGCTGTTCCCAGGAACGCACACCGAGACGAACATCAACTGTGCCTGGACGATCATCAACTCGGTGAAGGACGCTCTCTGGGCGGTCCGAAACCTGTTGATCTTCCAGCTGAAGGAGTTGACCCCGACTGAGTGTTGCAGACTAGCACATTCCAAGGTCCAGGACTATGTGTTGAGGGACGCGCTGAAGCTTGGGGCAGCTGCCGCCAAGGTGCGGGTGGGGAAAGACCACCGTTTAACATCTGCCTGTCTAAAGAAGAACAGGGGGCCCATGCAGTCAATTGGGCTCTGCTGAGTCCTCAGCTCAATATATGGGCATATGAGTGAGAAATGCACAGACCTGTATACAATAACGATAATTTTGAGCAGTGTATGTAAATGTTGACATATGTATGGCATTACCAAATGTACAGTTCATCAAATTATTTTATGAATATTTTACAAATAAAGTATAATTTTGAAATAAAAAAAAAGATGTGTACTGCCTGCAGGATTTTCCTGGTGCAGGTTACTTTGATGTGACCTTCAGAAGTGTGAAGCAGTGCGAACAGCTCCTGAAGGTCTTCAAGGAGAAGGAGGGGGAGGCACTATTCTCCATCTTGTCGGCGATCCCATTGCGTAAAAAATGAGGTCTGCAGATGCTGGAGATCACAGCTGCAAATGTGTTGCTGGTCAAAGCACAGCAGGTTAGGCAGCATCTCAGGAATAGAGAATTCGACGTTTCGAGCATAAGCCCTTCATCAGGAATAAGAGAGAGAGCCAAGCAGGCTGAGATAAAAGGTAGGGAGGAGGGACTAGGGGGAGGGGCGATGGAGGTGGGATAGGTGGAAGGAGGTCAAGGTGAGGGTGATAGGCCGGAGTGGGGTGGGGGGCGGAGAGGTCAGGAAGAGGATTGCAGGTTAGGAGGGCGGTGCTGAGTTGAGGGAACTGACTGAGACAAGGTGGGGGGAGGGGAAATGAGGAAGCTGGAGAAATCTGAATCCACCCCACCAACCTGCGCATACAACGTATTATCCGCCGCCATTTCCGCCACCTCCAAACGGACCCCACCATCTGACTCCCTTGTCAGATCCACACCCCCCACCAACCCAACCTCCACCCCCGGCACCTTCCCCTGCAACCGCAGGAAATGTAAAACTTGCGCCCACACCTCCACACTCACTTCCCTCCAAGGCCCCAAGGGATCCTTCCATATCCGCCACAAGTTCACCTGTACCTCCACACACATCATCTATTGCATCCGCTGCACCCGATGTGGCCTCCTCTATATTGGTGAGACAGGCCGCTTACTTGCGGAACGCTTCAGAGAACACCTCTGGGCCGCCCGAACCAACCAACCCAATCACCCCGTGGCTCAACACTTTAACTCCCCCTCCCACTCCACCGAGGACATGCAGGTCCTTGGACTCCTCCACCGGCAGAACACAACTACACGACGGCTGGAGGAGGAGCGCCTCATCTTCCGCCTGGGAACCCTCCAACCACAAGGTATGAATTCAGATTTCTCCAGCTTCCTCATTTCCCCTCCCCCCACCTTGTCTCAGTCGGTTCCCTCAACTCAGCACCGCCCTCCTAACCTGCAATCCTCTTCCTGACCTCTCCGCCCCCACCCCACTCCGGCCTATCACCCTCACCTTGACCTCCTTCCACCTATCCCACCTCCATCGCCCCTCCCCCTAGTCCCTCCTCCCTACCTTTTATCTCAGCCTGCTTGGCGATCCCATTGCCCCAAGCTTCAGCTCGTCCCTCAACACATAGTCCTGGACCTTGGAATGTGCCAGTCTGCAATACTCAGTCGGGGTCAACTCCTTCAGCTGGAAGATCAACAGGTTTCGGACCACCCAGAGAGCATCCTTCACCGAGTTGAAGATCCTCCAGGCGCAGTTGATGTTCGTCTCGGTGTGCGTCCCGGGGAACAGGCCGTAGAGCACGGAGTCCCGCATCACGGCGCTGCTCAGGACGAACCTCGACAAATACCACTGCATTCCTCTCCAGACTTCCTCTGCATAGGCACATTCCAGGAGTCGGGTTGTTACAATCCATATGTACAACCCCTATATTCCAGCGGCTGATGTCCTGACCTTCCTGGGAAGGTAGATCCAAGTTGAGGGAGAAGCCACCGATGTGATTGATCCCTTTGGGATCTGGACTAGTAAGCGGCAGGTCAGGGTAACTCTGAGGGTCGATGGTAATGGGGAAATTCTCCACCCACCCTCGAGCTTCACAATTGGAGGGAGCAGAGGCTACCTGACATATGCAGGGCAGCCGAAAGTGTGCCGAACCTGTGGGAAGGCGGGACACATGGTGGCGGATTGTAAGGTGACCGTCTGCAGGAATTGCAAACAGGACGCTCACCTGACTAAGGACTGTCAGGAAGCAAAGAGCTGCAACCTGTGCGGAGAGGCAGGCCACATGTACAAGACCTGCCCAAGACGGGGGAGGCGGGGGGCCCACTTACGCACAGATGGCTGGAGGTGACAATGTGAGTCGTGGATTCCCAAAGACCAGCAAGGTCCACGCAGACAACAGGGAAACGGAGACTGGTGGTACCCAGAAAGAAGAACAGGCTGGAGTGGAGGAGGCAGCAGCCAGTGGAGAGACACAGCAGCTGATCCTAGCTCTAGCTGGGCAGATGGAAGCAATGGAGGAGGAGGTAATTGAGAAGGCAGAGGCGTGGATACCTGTTAAAAACAGGAAGAGAAAATCCTGCCAGGCCCCCAAAGCCTCCCAGCAAAGGGGGAAAAGGCAACTGCACGAGGGAGAGATGGCCAGCTCTTCGGATGGGGAAGACGAGCGCAAAGAAGGTCATCACCACCAGAAGAAGAGACAAAGCACCGTAGATAAAGAGGAGGGCATTTCCTCCCAACCAGGAAACAACGGAACCCCGAAGTCCACCCTCCACCTAGTGAGAACCAGGGGGTACCCACTGCCCAAAACTCCAGGTAACTGAAAGCTGTGATCCTCTGACAATCCCATTGTCAGACACAGAACTGGACGGTGAGGACCCTTGCCTTGGCTCAATGACACCAGAGCGGGTAAATGACCCCAGTGAGGAGCTGGATAGCTACCTCAGCCCAGCGAAGGTCCAGCAGTTCGTGCTCACCATGGGGATGCAGACAGCTACCCCAGAGACAGGACAGTCAAATGGACAATGGTAACCCCATAAACTGGGGATTAAAGAAGGTTCCTTTGTTATTGTAGAACAAGGCACCCACTCACTAGGTGGGTTCCGCTGAAGCCGCATCGAAATAATAAGAGACTGGATGGTTAATAAAGGGAACTGTAAATAGGATAACTGTAAATTCGATTAATTCAATCTGTTCTTTGTAATGTTAAGACGTGCAATGTATATATCTATGAACGACATGACAAATTGTACAGGTACCATTATTTCTATGAATAATGTATATTTTGAAATTTTAAAAAATCCTGTTTTTCTGCAGGCAATACATCTCAAAAGCAATCACATTTGTTTCAACAAAATGTAGTAGACAATATATTTTGGTCCAAGGAAGGACTGGACGTTTTGGCAATGATCTGAATTTGTATCTGGAATTTTAATTAATCTGTCAACATGGAAAATAATGAATTTGTTTTGTAAGAATATTATGTGTTTTACTTTTGTTGTGGAAGTTTTCAGCAACTGGGTTGCACATTATCAAAATGTGAGCAGAGTTTTCAGAGCAGATTGTGGATGTGGGTTGGACTGAAGCTTTCTCAGTGAGAGGAAAGTATTAATAGAAAAACAATTTTTTTCAGTTTTCAACCCAACAGGCGAAAACCTCAAAGAAGGGCTATGTAATTGGAAGAGCATTGAGTTGTCAGTGTGGCAGAGGGATTTACTGTACTCAGTGCCTTCTTCCTCAAGCTGCATTCATCCAGACATCCTGATGTAAACAAAACAGAAATTTCTTAAACTCTAGCAGGTCTGGCAGCATCTGTGGAGAGAAAGCAGAGTTAATCCCTTCTGAAGCATCTTGACTTGTATTTGTTGCATCAGACTTTGCCGAGTCAGGAGGTAAATTACTTCGCACAGAGTTTCAGCCTCTGATGTTATCCTGTAAACCTTGTTTATTTGGCTAATCCAGTTCCATTTCTGGTAAATGGTGACATCCTCCAGGATAGTGTTAGTGGGATTCAATGATGGTAATGTCGTGAATGATGCGGGGATATGACTGGATCCTATGTTTTGGTCATTGTCTGGCACTGTTTGTCACCAATGTTATTTCCAACCTATCAGCCCAAGACTTCTTGAATGTTGTTCAGGTTTTACTGATAGTGACTCGGAATACAGCTGAGGAATTATGAATGGGATTCAACAGTGTGAGTCAAGAAGCATCCTCATTTCTGACCTTATGGAGAAAAGGACTCTGAAGATGATTGGATCTAGGACAATGCCCTGGGACTGAGGTGTTTGAACCTGCAACAGGCACAGCTATCTCCTGATTCCATTGGCTTCAATTTTTCTAACACTCCTTGATACCATACTTCATCAAAAGCTCCCTTAATGTCAGCCCAATTATTGGATGTAATGAGGATTGGAGCTGAATGGTTCTGACAGAAGCCAAACTGGGCATCAGTCAGCGTTTTATTGGGGAATGTATTTCTTAATTGCATTGTTAATGATGATCAACCATTTTGCTGAGGATTAAGCAGAGACAGATGGAGCAACATTTGAATAGTTTGGACATTCCTCCATTTTGAGGGCAGGATTTACCTGGGTAAATTTACACATTGTTAGTAGTTGTCAGTGTTGTTGCTGCATTTAAACAGATTGTCAAGAGATATGACTAGTTCTGGAGCACAAACCACCAATCGTACAGTTAATATGTTTTCAAGCCTTATTGCAATTGCTGTGTCCTCTTATCCCTTCATAAGTATCAGAGAAGGGTGGAGTTAAGTTGGTTATTTTCCCCATTGGTTTTGTTCCTACCTGCTGCAGGCCAAGTCTACCAAATTTGCCCTTTAGGATTGCACCAACCTGGCCATTAGTGCTGCTGTGAATGTATGTTTGGTGATGAAAATTGAAGTCATGTACTTAGAGCACATTCTGAGCCCTTGCCACCCTCACTACTTCCTCAAAGTGGCATTCAACATGGAATACTGATTCACCACTCGGCAAACAGAACCACAACAACGGACACCCGAGCTACAAGTCTTCAACCAGACTTTAAACTGATTCACCAGTTAGGGGGTGGCGGGAATCAGCAGGAAGTTGTCCATGGTTGACCTGATGCCCTCAGACTTTATGGAATCTGAAGTCAATATTGAAGTCTCCCAGAGCAACTCACTCCCAATTGTATGATACTGCCACTACCTCTGCTGAGTCTGTCCTGCTAAGGAGGAGTGTGCAACATTGGCTGTAAATTGGGTGTGACTATGTCAGGCTGAAACTTGAGTGTTCTGTGGGGCAATTAGACACAATCCCTGACTATGAGTAAGGAGAACTTTGCAGAGTCATCAGGGCTGAATATATTGTTGTTATTTCTGGTTCATTGATTGTTATCACATGGTGTGTTTGGTTTTATTATTTACCTTCCCCAGCAGTTTATGGAAGAACTAGGTGGCTTACTTGGCTACTTCAGACTGAAGAGCCAACCATGTTGCTGTGGGCTTGGAGACATATGGAGACCAGAACGGGTGGGGAAGATAGGTGTTCTTACATAAGGGATGGCAGAGTTTTCAAAGTGGTGACCCTGGGAAAGTGTTTGGTATTGCCAGGGGCATATGGGTGTTTTTAGTATTCATGGGACACCTTTTGGAAAATTTATTATTTCCTGTCTGTTTTCTGGAATGTTTTCAGTGTTGCTGGGGTGTCAGCATTTTAAAAATGTCCCTGAGAATGTGTTGGTATTTGGTATTTACATGGACTCTCATGGAGGGTTTCAGCATTTATTGAGGCTCCCTGGCAGCGTGCTTTTAGAATCTTCATCCATGTGTTTGAATGTTTATTCAAATAGATGGGAATAACTATTTGTAAAAATGGAACCATAGCAGATGAAAGAAATTTAAAATTCTCCATGACATTTTTCATTTTCCCAAACTAGATTTGTTCACTTTGCATTGAATCAACACTCTTGTGTAAATTAGATCAAGATTCTTTTAAGCGATGTTTATTTCAGATATTTCTGGAAGTTTCCAAAGATGTCATCTTTGTTCCTAGACTTGAGTAAGGGTTGTGGTTTTTGTCCTAGTACCTAGTAGAATGTATGATAGTGGAGGTGCTGGTGTTGCACTGGGGTGGACAAAGTTAAAAATCACACAACACCAGGTTGGAGTCCAGCAGGTTGACTTGGAAGTACTGTACTAGCTTTCAGAGTGCTTCTCCTTCATCAGGTGGTTGTCAAGCAGGATCATAAAACAAAGGATCATATGATCCTGGTCCACAGCTACCTGATGAAGGAGCAGCACTGTGAAAACTAGTGCTTCCAAATAAACCTTTTGGACTATAAACTGGTGTTGTATGTTTTTTAACTCTGTAGAATTTCAGCAATGTTTGGAGAGGAGTATCTTTTGGTTGTAGTGTACTGATGGTGTTTCGCCTCTGGTTTTCTTCAGTTTCTTCCTGTCAACTGATGTAAATTTCAGTCTCAGCAGTCTACTGGTTTCCTCATTCTGTTGCAGTATTTAGAGTTCTCAGACATGTGCAGTTTTGGTGCGGTTTCACTTAACAGGCAGTCATCCCGGTAACATGAGCCACCTTTTTGAACAGCAGTGGGCCTTGTAATGGTGGTAGGTGATTTGAGATTAAATAGAGCTACCAGTGATGAAGGAGCAAGTCAGAGAGCGTGTGTGGAGGTGATGTGCCTAAGGTGCTGACTCATTTGTAGTGTCAGAAGTATCTTTGAAGTTTTCAAGTTGGCAGGGTTCGTGTTTGAAAATGTCAGACTGTATCTGAAACCAGAAGTATCTAGAAAATGAAATGTGCCATCATAACCTTTTTAATGTAGAAAGATGATTATTCCTGTAAGGTGTTGACCCTGACCTCAATTTCTTTCTCTTGGAATGGAAATTTATTTTCTCAATTTTCTTCCCTGTTCTCCCTATTCTGACTGAGAATTTGGCCAAGTAATCACTTTCTTTTCTGAACCTTTATCATGTGTTGCCTGGCAAATTAGAGAAGGAATCAGAGGGCTGATCCATCCCACATGAGTGCACTTGGCAAAGGGGAATCACTGGATGGATTTTCTTCCCTTTTCTGCCGAAGTTGAAGCCGTTCCCTACAGCTTGGAGATTGATCAGTTGCAGAACACTTCAGCTCGGTGGTGTGTAACAATATCACAGTGTTGTGTGTAATCGTATAACAGGGCCTGTGTCTGTTGTCTGGTATTGATCTATGCAACTTCAGAAAAGAAAAGAAAACTTGTTTTAAATGGCACCGTTTACAATCATGGAAATTTCTTTATGTGACTTACAAGCAGTGAACACTTTGTAGTTTATGAAATAGCAAATACAAAATACAATTTGAGCATATTAGGTTCATCAAAATAGCAAATTGTTGAATAGGATAGTCTGTTGAAATAAACATTGACCAGAATGCTGAGGTCTTCTGCATCCGTCACATCAGAAAGACACCATCAATAAAATAGTGCAGTACACCCTCAGTACTGTACAGGTCATTCTGCTATAACTTGCATTTCGTTAACACAAATTTGCTATAACACGATCGACAAATTGGAGACACTCTTTCTAAAGCACGAACTCTGAAAACGTGTGTTGGCTGTAACCTGATTACATCGCGAAGACTTTAAGTGCTGTTTCTAAAATGTGACTTTCCGATATCATGGGGGTTGGACAGCAATGCAACCATTATGTTATAGAAGAACTACCTGGAGTGAAATGTCTGCCTGAGAGATCTGCTCAAATCTCTGGTGGGATTTGAACCCACAATCTGCTGTCTCAGGCTACACAACTGCTATCTGGTCAGTGACGGACCTTTCCTGCTCTTAAAATAAGTGGCACAGTTGTGATGAAATACCCTTTGGGTGTGGTGTGCACATTATATCATATTGCTCCCATTCTGATCCTCTTTATTTGTCTAAATCAATAGAGAACCAACTAATTTCCTGAATTATCAACCCTTCCACATATTCTCATGTCAATAACTTTTATTCATTGCCCTGAAGGCCTCAATTGATAGAGAACAGCGAAAGACCAAGCAGATTATCAGACTTTATTGTTTAAAATATTAAATCTCTTTGATTTATAGGATATTTGATTAATCTACATGCAGAAGAGCCTCGATTATCTGGCATTCGATTATCTGAATTTCGGATCATCCAAAGTAGATCGTAAGATCCCGATGCTTGGCTAAACTGTATTACCCAGCATTCAATTATCCAAACAAAACACTCCTTACCCATGTCGCTCGGGTAATCGAGGTTCCTCTGTAAATTGTTCCATTGTTTTAATGTTGTGCTTCCTTGTAAATCTACATTATTACCTGAAAAGCACATGGCTGTTCTGGGTTGTGTTTAATTGTTTGCAGTGAATAGTACGTTCACAACAACATCAAGTGTCCCAAACTAATCGTCATCAAATTGATTTACCTTTCTCCCTCAGTTATTTTTTAAAAATTGGAACTATCATTTAACCTTCAGAGTAGTCACAGCATATAACCGTGTGTCAGCTCTTTTCCAGTTCCTGATGAGAAACATCTCTGCCATGACACAAGCCAACCTCTAACTTTACAGTCACTTTCAAATAAATGTTTGTTCGAACCATTCTTTGTTTCTGTATCAAAGGCATTTGCTGTAACAGGCAATAATATTTGAAGTGCTCATTTATCCACCATTTTCCAAGGGCGGGTGGTGGAGGCTTTCCTTGGCTAATTCTCTTTATTTTCACCATATAAGGGAAGTTGACCTGCCAGACACAAATTGGGCATTTGTGTCTGAGCATAAGTTGGACTTTCTCTGCAGATTGCAGCTGCAGTAACATATCCCTATTGTGACCTTTTACCACCTGCTGTAGTTGCTTTATCAAACTCCCTGTTTGGTTATGTATATCTCATGTTCGGAAAAGATTTCCATGCTGTGGCTGTCTGTGACTATTGGACTCTTTGTGACACTCTGTGACAATCTATTTCTCTCTGTGACTCTTTGTGACTCTGTCTCAATCAGAATGACAAATGTTACAATGTATTTATTGCACATTTCTGATAAATAATTTGTCTTGTGGAAAGGGAAGATGCATTTAACGTGAGGTGAACTGATAGAGTTGTGAAAAGAGGTCTGTCATGTAAGAAAAAAAATGTCAGTCATGGTTTAATTCTACTAACGTCAGTAAATGACTATTAACCATTAATTTACAGAAATGGAACATTTACATTGCGAGAAGGAAGAGAGACGAGATAATGTAGGGACCAGGAAATGGGACTTGGCCAGATTAGCAGTTGTTTAATGAATGGTAGAGTCTCAGAAAAACAACCAAATATTTGCAGGGGCAAATATTTGGCCAAAGGACTGTTATAAAGAAAGAAATACTTACATCTAAATAGTGAGTTTTGTGGTTCTGGGGCATCTCAAAATAGCTCTCTGCCAATGAAGTACTTTTTGAATTCTGGTCATTGTTCCAAGGGAGGTATTATGACGTCATAGTTCCAATTGTTCTGCCATAATAGCCACTTGGTGATCATGATAATCTGGATAATCAGATTCCGAGCAAAAACTTGGTTGAATATACAGCACAGACACCAAAAGAGCTGCTGGAAATCTGAAACAAAAACAGAAATTGCTAGAAAAGCCCAGCAGGTCTGGCAGCATCTTTGGACAGAAATCCGTGAACATTTCTGATTCAGTGACCTTTGTGGTTATGGGACATCTCAAAATGGCTCTCTGTGAATGAGGTATTTTTTGAATTCTGGTCATTGTTCCAAGGTAGGTATTATGATGCCATGGCTCAAATTGTTATGGCAAAATAACCGGGGAACAAGGACTTGGGCTTCTGCTGATGGTTACTGACATTATTTGATTTTGGTTCTGGTGTATACACATACAGGTGCTCCTAGTTTGAACCTACTACTTACTACTTGCACATTCTTCACTGAAGCTACATTATCTCTCAGGACTGGAGAACATCCCACACTGGTGAAGGATTTGATGCTCGATGTTGGTATACCAAGCAGAATTCAATTGTTTATACAAAATGTTGTATTTTATTATCATTAAATAATGTCTACTTAATTTTACTTTTTTTGACCAAATGTCGTAATGCAAATAAACATTGAAAATCCAAATCCAAAATAAATATTTGAGTTTCTGATTGCAAGCTTGGAATGTAATCTAAGCTGAATCTGAAAATCTGTGTTGTTGATTATCTTTGCTTTGCTTTTGTTTTAGGTCAGTTGACAAGTTGTGGAGTAGAACATCTAACAAGTCAGTCCTACTAAATCAGAGACTGATAAAGAGTCGAAGTACGAGACAAAGGTACAGTGGTGCTGATTTGCAAACTACTCCAGTTAGTTGTAGTGCCTTCAATCACTGTTGTGGTGACTATTGGGTTCAGTCATCAATACTGTGTGGCAGATTAGAGATAATTTGATCCTATCGCCAAAGGACCGTTATAAAGAAAGAAATATTTACATTTAAATCGGGAGTTTTGTGGTTATGTGATATCTCAAAATGGCTCTCTGCCAATGATGTATTTTTTGAATTCTGGTCATTGTTACAAGGAAGGTATTATGATGTCGGGCTCTGATTGTTATGACATAACAACCAGTTGGTGTTAGTACTGGATAATCAGATCCCCAGCAAAACCTTGATTGAATATACAGCACAAAAACCAAAAAAACTGCTGGAAATCTGAAACAAACAAAAAAAAAATTGCTGGAAAGCTCAGTAGGTCTGGCAGCATCTGTGGAGAGAAATCCTTTAACATTTCTGGTTCAGTGATCTTTGTTATTATGGGACATCTCAAAATGGATCTCTGCGAGTGAGGTATTTTTTGAATTCTGGTCATTGTTCCAAGGAAGTATTATGATGTTGCGTGTTGTGGCTCCAATTGTTATGTAATAAAAGCCAGGAGAACACGGGCTTGGGCTTCTGTTGATGCTTACTGACATTATTTGATTGTGGTTCTGGTGTATATACACACAGATGCTCTAGTTTGAACTTACTACTTAATTCTTTTACATTCCTCACTGAAGCTAATTTATCGCTCAGGACTGGAGAACGTCCCACACTGGTGAAGGATTTGATTGTGCTGTAAGGCTCAACATTGGTATACAAACCAGATTTCAATTGTTTATACAAAATGTTGTATTTCATTATCATTAAATAATGTCGACTTAATATTGCTGTTTTAGACCAAATTGAAAATCCAAATCCAAAATAAGTATTCAAGTTTCTGATTGCAAGCTTGTAATGAAATCTAATCTGAATCTGAAAATCTGTGTTGTTGATTATCCTTGCTTTGCTTTTGTTTTAGGTGAGCTGACAAGTTGTGGAGTCAAACATCTAACAAGTCAGCCCTCCTAAATCAGAGACTGATAAAGATTCAAAATACGAGGCAAGGTACAGTGGTGCTGATTTGCAAACTACTCCAGTTAGTTGTAGTGCCTTCAATCACTGTTGTGGTGACTATTGGGTTCAGTCATCAATACTGTGTGGCAGATTAGAGATCATTTGATCCTATGGCCAAAGGACTGTCATAAAGAAAGAAATATTTACATTTAAATCGGAAGTTTTGTGGTTATGGGACATCTCAAAATGGCTCTCTGCCAATGATGTATTTTTTGAATTCTGGTCATTGTTACAAGGAAGATATTATGATGTCGGGCTCCGATTGTTATGACATAATAACCAGTTGATGTTAGTACTGGATAATCAGATCCCCAGCAAAACCTTGATTGAATATACAGCACAAAAACCATAAGAACTGCTGGAAATCTGAAACAAAAAAAAATTGCTGGAAAGGGTCAGAAGGTCTGGCAGCATCTGTGGAGAGAAATCCGTAATCATTTCTGGTTCAGCGATCCTTCCTCTGAACACTGCAACAATAACTCTTATTTCTCTACATGTTGTGAGGAAGAGTCACTGCACCTGAAATGTTAACTGATTTCTCTCTACAGATGCTGCCAGACCTACTAAGCCTTTCCCGCCATGTCTGTTTGAAGATACAGTAAATGTTTTATTAACTGTCACCAATGGGACCAGGAGCGCTGGTTGATCAAATATTCCAGTGTCAAACAGACTGACATAATCAATGCTTAGTAATAGAAACCTAATGCAGGGGTATACACATCACTTTATTTGTTGTATATCTCACTGAAGCAAGCATGCACATTTGCCTTAAATAAAACTTAATGGCAGAGTGCCTTCTCACTTACAGCCTCAACTGACTACTCTGACACCATGAAAATGCGGTGACCTTCGAGTATTTCAGGTGTATGATTTTTGTTGGTTTATTAAGAGCAACAGTTCATAAAGTGCCAGTTAAAATAACATTTGCTGTCCCATGATTGTTTTTGGCTGCCTGGTTGAATTACTAGCACATATTGCAGTTCACCATCTACATTGCACAATTCAGTAGTGTGATGGAATACTTTCAACTTGCCTGGATGAGTGCAGATCTGGTAATACTGAAGAAGCTTGACACTATTTGGGACAGAACAGCTGAGGGCTAACACCACATGCACAAACCTGCACTTCCTCCACCTTCAACACTCAGCACCAATCTGTACCATTTGCTTAATACACTTACAGAAGCTCTCTAAGACTGACAGGGTGGCACCTACCAAAACCATTCCAAAACTTTAATTCCATGCTGTACATTTCTACACATTCTATCTTCTGCATCATCGCCCTGCTCGCTTATCACCCTCTTGTTACTTAATTTCATTCTCTGCCTTAACCCAGTCCTTCAGTTTCAAAGTTCCTATGTACAGATTTGTTTGTGGCTCCCGTTTACTTTTCCAACTCTTTTCTGCCCTGCCCCCCTCCATATCTCAGGTCATTCTGTCTGCTGAACATTTTAGCTCCATACTTCCCAGTCTCACCCTGACATTTCCTGCTTCTTAGCTTCCAGTTTCCCTCAAAATATATGTTTGACACCCTGCATGTTTTCTAGTTCCCCTTTGATTCCTGCCTGGCTCTATCCTAAGAGTTTTTACTGCAGGAAACATACTATTTTAACTTGCATTGTGTTTGATTCATTATTTTTCTTTCATCCCAAGTTGCGGCACATAGAAAACAGGCTTGAAGCTGTACCCACCACTACTGCAGTGACAGACACAGTGATGGATACTAAGAAAGCTTTGAGCAGTGCTACTCGAAAAATTAGCGGACTGGGTAAGTGGAAGGAATACAAAATGAATTGTTCATGGTAATTAGATCAACAGTTACTCTTGACCTCATGCTGGCCATCAGATAAAAGTAATAACCCTGGTGAAATTAAGTTAAGTGGTCGAGGGTCATGCACTGACATTTTGCAGTGTTTTGAAAGCATTTGCAACAGAGACTGAGGCTATGGAATCTTTTCCTTCTCACTAATTTATGGAGCTTCATTGGTAAGGCTTAGCAGGCAAAGTCAACCCTCCATTCCCTTCCTGAAGTGGTCATCTCCCGCTTCCATCTGTGTCAACACCTGTTGCCCTTTGCAGATTCCCCCCCAAATGTCTGGTTTATCACTTTGTGCTGGTCCACAGAATTTGAGGAGGTGGACAAGAAGAATTAACTTAGCATCTATCTCTTCTATATTCTGACAGCAACAGTTTAAGAGAAACTTGTGCTTACTAACCAATCCCATTGATTGTGATAATGGAATGCATGCTCCTTTTTGACTTCTTAAACTTTGTTTCTGTTTCTATCAGATGGAAGGTATCTGGAGGATTCTGTAGCCAGTGCTACACCTGTCAAATCCAGTAGTCGCAGCAAATCACGGAAGGTCAACACCTCCCGCAGTCCCTTGCGATCTACCACCCTGGAAAGTAACATTATGAAGAGCAATCGAGATGAATTCAGAGATCCATTAACTGCATATAGGTATGACCAGGCGTATGTACCTTCTGTCGGTCACTTTCTGTTATCAATTCCTGAAGCTGTGCATATATTAGAAACAACCAATACCTGCTTGACAGCTTATAGTTGCACTCTTCTGACACTCAAATCACAACAGAGTCAACAGTGGCAGGATAGATACATAGAGGATCCCAGGCTTCAGAATGCTTGTTCTTTCACACGTAATCTCATCCGAGGGTGTAATTTTAAAGATCTTGCACACAAACATTTTCTGTGCTTATGACTTTTTACAGTGTGTTACAACTTGTGCACCAATTGACTTGCAGATGCACTCTAGAACAGAAACCATTTGTAAACTGGGGTCTGCCAGTAACCTGAAACATGGGCACAATTTCAAATATGGAATAATAATAATAAAACGTGGTTACAAGAATCCTTTGCCGTGTAGCCCACCTTAGTTGATTCTATTTGTTTTTTATTCAATGCTCACTGCTCTGTGAAACCAACTATTAATGGAGATATGTTAGTGAAGCTCAGCCTTGTGCAGTATTTAGATCATCATCAGTTCATCAGAGCCATTAAGCTTTTATAAATTGGGACTGGAGTACAAAAATGAATGATGTTAAACCATCACAAATTACTGGTTAAGCTACAGTTAGAATGTTGTCCCCAGTATTGGGAACACTAATTCAGGAAGGACTTCAAGGCTGTGCACAGGAACCAGAAAGTGTTAACTTGACATTCGCTGATTATAGTAATCAAGAGAGATTCGATAAATTGCTGATCATTTTGATTGAATAGTGGTTCAGAGGAGACCTCAAACCTGGTCAGGATGTTGGAAGAACTGCTTCTACTGGTGGAAGAGACAGTAAGTAGATGGAAAATACAAAGTGAAGTTATGGAAGTCACCAAATTAATAAAGTTACAGTTTCATTTCAAGGGGAGGCGATGGCCGAGTGGTATTAGTACCACGTACATAATCCAGATACTCAGTATATTTTAGTAAGCCTACACTGGATAGGTCAGGCAGCATCAAAGGAGCAGGAGAATTGACGTTTCGAGCATTAGCACTTCTTCAGGCTTATGCCCGAAACGTCGATTCTCCTGCTCCTTTGATGCTGCCTGACCTGCTGCACTTTTCCAGCAACACATTTTGCAGCTCTGATCTCCAGCATCTGAAGTCCTCATTTTCTCCTGCACGGGATAGTCCAACATATGTTGAGCTGGGGTGAATTCTCCTTGCTGCTCATAGAAGTTGGGTTCTTGGCATTTTTTGGACTTCATCAAGGGGAAATTGTCATCAGTGAGCATTTGCTTTATTTAGTGTATGTGATTTTGGAAACTCTTCATATCTTGTATAATTGTGTGCTGTCTGCTGATGTGCATGTGATGTCGTTGTCCTTTATTTTTCCTCTGGTATCCCAGAGAGCTACCAACCATACGGTGGCTAGTGTGATGGTAGTCACTGATGAATCCTCTTGATGACTCAAATGGATTGGTAAACCCAAAGGGCCTTTTAGGCCTTGGCAAGTATGTTGCGAAGCTGTTGTCTGGGTTGTCAGGTTTGGCAGGTTAATCAGCCTTTAGGCTGCTGTGTCCAGTCAGTACATTGTTGTTTAAATTTAAGAGTGGGAATGGTGTTGTAGAAGATTGGCTTTTGGGAATAGTAGAGGGAACATGGGCCCATCCAGTAAGGATGACTGTTTATCCTCATGAAGGGCTTGTGCCGGAATCATGGAGTCTCCTCTTTGGATGCTGCCTGACATGCTGTGCTTTTCCAGTGCCACACTTTTCAACTCTGTTTATCCCTAATGCCGACCGAGTCCAACAGATTGTTTAAAGCAGAGCTTCAGCAAACAGATACTTGATGGCATGAAATCTGCAGTGTTAAATGGTTTAAGTGATGTCTCATTTTGGCAGTTGTCAACATTTGTGATTGTGTAAATTTTGTGCTTTCAGTGCTCACGGGAAGTCATCAAAGAAAAGCACAAGCTCTTCATTGTTCCATTCCACTGTGAGTTCCATGTCTCAGAGCCCTTTTCAGAATGACGCAGTGATAACATCCAGAGAGGGGACAAGGCTGCGTGCTACTACCTCCACACCTTCACCTTCTCTAGCCGACATCAGTGTTACTGCAGCCTGGCCCTCCACATCCTCTGCTGCAGGTTGGAACTCTTGGAATCATGTTTTCTGTAACTGTCATTGGTTTGTCCCAACCGTCTCCATTGGAGTAGTTTAAAAAAAAAATAAAACCCTGAGTAAGTAGACAACCAAGTTGAAGTGACAGGCATAGTGATGACTGGATGAAATGGTGAGGTGCCACGTGACGTGGAAGCAGGTGCTTTTCCATTCAAGTGGTCGGATCCTGTCTGAGGAACATTAAGCAGAAGTAGGCTATTCGGCCTGTTGAGCCATCCCCTGTCATTCAGTACAATCATGGCTGATCAGTGCTTCTGTATCGTTTTAGCCACCCTGTTCCATCACCCCATACACTGTTGGAAATCAAATCCGTCAATTTTTACATAAAACATAATTGATGACTATGCTTTCACAACTCTCTGTGGCAGTGAACTCCAAAAGATTCATGACCCTGAAGTAACAACAGAATTATCATCAGCTCAGACTTATGACATGGTCTCACTTATAAGTTGTCCCACCAGTCCTAGACTCCCCAACGGGGGAAACATTACCTACATCTACCCTTTAAGTTTTTTGTAGATTTCAATGAAATCAATTCAAAATGCTGGAGAATGCAGGTCCAGTTTTCCCATCTCTCTCCATGAGAATGTCTAGAAACAAGTCTGGTGAACCTTTGTTGCATTCTGATCATTCACCAGGACCCAAATACAATGATTTGGGTTTGGATTTTCCCGCACGCTTTGCTATTTGTTTTATCCTGTGAATCTCATGAAAATTTCAATGTCTTGCCCTTATTGTCATTTTTTTACGCAGTTCCCGAACTTGTTTTGAATCCTGGAGAGGCGTGCAGTT